>NC_036657.1:1334043-1609772 GCF_002806865.2 Cucurbita pepo subsp. pepo | reverse complement strand
CAGCTTGAATCATTCTGCTATATCCTTCTTGCAATTATTGACATGCCTTTATGCTAGTCTTTTTCTCAATATCCTTCATTTTTGCATTTTCCAGGTTGAAGATGCAACAGTGCTTGCATTGGCGCAACATAGGCGTCCAAGTTTGGTTCATCAATCTGGTAGTTTTTTTCCCCAATTAGTGCCTGTAGCGTTTCTATTGTCTTCCAAACTTTTTGAACAATTACATTTCCAGCTTATTTAGATAAAAATTAATGATTATTTACTGACCTTTCTCATTTAGTCATAACATGTATTACTACTTTAAATAATCAGAGGTTTGTTCACTTTTTTGTGTCGATCTTTCAATGGATGGATTACTGCTTATTGACTATGCAAATCTTTTTAGAATCAGGACTTCGAGAATTATTTCAAAGCTTAAAGAGTATGATTTGCAATTATTACTAACTGAACCATCTTTCAATTGAATCTAATAGGAATGGTACATATAAAGTTCCTTATTTTCTTTCTTTTTTTAATCACAGATTCAAAAGCGTCTGCTGATCCGAAGTTTTCTGAGGCTTTTGGTAAGTTGATTACTGTAACTTGTGCACCATACTCAGTAAAGATGTTTAAGAGATCCAAAACACAGCCATATATATATATATAATTTTTATGGTATAGGACACGGTTGTAAGGGTAGGACACCATTGACTTGATGAAGCATAAGATCATGAAGGTATAGTGCACAAATGACTTGATAGAGCCGATGTACGAAAAATTTGTCCAAGTGTAGGTATAATGCATAGGCTAAAACGAGAGGCATCTTTGTTATATGCATTTTGACTTAACAATTTATCTCTAATATTTCATCTTACTTGTACTCTCACTTTCTTTCATTTACTTCTCTCTCTACATAGTTTCTCTTTTTTCTCTTTTGCAAACATTTTCTCTCACCAATCTCACCCTACATACATATTCTCACTTTTTTTTTTTTTTTTTGGGAAAAAAAAAGGTTAACGGCCTTCGTTTTAGGAAGTTGTCAATTTTTGAAGTATTTGTAATAGCAATCCTTTAAAAAAGCATTTTTAATTAAATAAAAGAGGCATTTAAAACAATAGAACCAAATAATCAAGTAGTTTATTATTTTGCACTTCACCTAAAAAGTCGCACACAACAAGAATAAGCCAAACTGATGGTTCTAGAGTCCAACTCACACAGCTAGAATAAGAAGAATGGAAAGGTGAAAAAAAGGAGTGCAAGCTAGGCTTGCGAGATATTTCACGATTGAATTTCTATCTTTGCAGAACTAAATGAAGCTGAAGCTGAAGATGTTCTCTTTAAGGAGGTAGTTTATTCTGTTGTCTCATCTTTCTTGTTGGTCATGAGGATTATCTAGTTTTGTGCAATGTGAACATCCTACTTTTATTCGTCCTTTTGGGATTTACACCACGTCATTATTAGTCTATTTGGAATAACTTTGGAAAATAATGTTCTTTTTTTTAAATAAAGTCTATTTTTCGATAAGCATCTTTGAAAAACTTTTATTTTAAGTGTTCAACCGAAAATCCTCAAAATATGTGGTACAAAATAAAAACATACATATAACTGATAGAAACACAACCAAACAAATTTGTCATTTAAATAATTTTGAAAATGTAAGATATAATAAAAAATTTATAGAAGGTGTTCAAAACGGACCCATATCTCTTGTGGAAGGATGTGGACACTCAGATGGCCAAAAGTATCCTTCTTCTACTTGTTTTCAATTAATCATTGATGTTGTTTGCTGTTGTAGCACATGGGCATATTTTCTTCCCATTACTTTTCTGTAAAATCTTCATTTCATTTCCCAAGTTTAACATGCAAGTATCCCAGATTATTCTTATGAACTTAACAGGTTTACAATCCCATTACATATCCAAATCTTGGCATCTAAATGTCTCTATGAAAATCAACATCGAGCATCTTTGGTTAACTCATGTTTGCATGAGTCCGTCTTGAAAAATTTGGGTTTCAATAGTAACAGAGTTCGAAAACTTATGCAGGCTTGGCTTACATACTTTTGGAGAAGAGCCAAGGCATATGGTGTGGATGAGGATGTTGCAGATGAGCGCCTCCAGTTTTGGATCAGTCGTAGTGGGCAGCCTCCGACTTCACATGATGCTGTGGATGGTACGCTACATGTTTTCCATTATCGCTGTTACTCGCTTGGATATCTTAACATTTTGTATAGCCCTTCTAGTCTTGTATTGCATGAATCTATTATTTCCATTTTTATCATAGTATCCTTATAAATTAGTTTGCTTATCATTTTCATGCAATTACTGACATTTCTGCACAGAATTTCATAAAACATTAGAATTGCCCATTTACAAAGAAAAGAAGTGCAATCCCTATCCTTAAAAAGAAAAAAAAGGCGATTCTTATAGCTTTCTAAAGCCATCTCATTTAGAATCTAACAATTATAGATTATTTTTAAAAACCCAACAAATGCATTAATCATCAACATAGGGAGTTGTACTCTATCTAAAAAGATATTAAGTATTGATGTTATTTGTTTGTCTGGAAGCCTCAGATTAGGCATTATATTTTCTATCATCTGGAATGTAACTTATATTCTATACTATAGCACACTTATATGTTAACCGGATGAAATAGCTTAAAGTTTCATATCCTCTTGGCAGTTGAACGAGGTCTTGTAGAGCTCAGAAAACTTGGAATAGAACAACAGCTTTGGGAGGCATCTAGAAAGGAAATCGATCAATCTTCTGCATTCTCACTCAGTAATCACAAATCTGCAAAAGAGTTGGACACCTTATCCTGAAAGATCGCCCGCATTTAAACGGACCGCAATGTCAGTTCTTTTTTTTTTTTTTTTTTTTTTTTTTNTCTCCCCCACCTTTCTAGTTTTACTCTGTTTGCCAGAGTGGATGCACATTTATTTTCTATCCTTGTGCCGTGTGATATTCTGTTACATCCCCTCAACAGAGAGTTTATAGTGAAGTGTTATTTTAGAATGCCTTGTATGATATAGATAGACTTCATACCCAATTCTTTCACCCCCAAAGTTCAATTAATTTTTTTCTAAGTTTAGCTCTCTATTACAATTGAATTTTTCATGTGTGTTTTTCTCCCTCAAACATATGCTTGAGAAGAAAAAACGCATCCAAATTCCTTAATAATTTTTTTCTTCATTATCATCATCATTTCTCTCTCTTTTAGGGCCAGTGTTCAAAGTGTCACAAGGTGCTCTGTATTAATTATTTTCAAATGAAAATCAAAACAACGCTTTTGTGGAAACTAAAAAGTCTATTTTTAGTCCACAAGGAATTATGGGAGTTTTCTTTTGTAACAATTTATAGAGGAGTGGTGATCCAGTGTGGGTTGGCTATAATTTAATTAATGTTAACTTAGTGTTGTTAATTGTAGATTAACTGGTGGTTAATTAGTAGTTTGGATTTGATTTGTTATTTGTTTATATTGTTATAATTAGGCTATAAATAGCCACTTGTTAGAATTGTAATGAAGCCTTTTGAATATTGTTTTGAAACAGAGCTGTGTTCTTAGAAAGTTGAGAGTGGTCTCAACTTTAGAGATGAATTTTTCTTGTGTTGGTCATGGATTTGGCTTATTTATTGCACCAACTGTCTCACTTTGGTAGTTTTTTTGTTTTTTGATGTACGATATTAAGTATTAATCTTGCAGAGAAGGCCAAGCCAAACACACAAGGCCAGTGAGCCACAACAGCCATACCACAGCCACAGCCACAGCCACAGCCACAGCCAGAGACAGCAATATCTTCATTTGAACAAGCTGTAGATCCGTCATTTTCAGAGAAGGTGATTTTGGTATAATATAATGAAGTCAACATTTATTTTGTAGTTTGCAAGGTGGGGACTCCTCTCCTTCAAAGCTATAAGAAACAGAAGGCCGTCTCTCAATGGCTGCTCTCCAATGTCTGACTTCACGAGGTTGCTCCTGTAATATTAATGGCGCCTTGTTCTGCAGAGCCTCATTTAATTGTCTTTGTCCCCCATTCTTTCAGCTGACCCTCCTCAAATTTTGAATCCCCTTCTGCCTACTAACGTACTTCCAAGTCCTCAGAGTTAGCAACTCTTTAAGCCCTTTCTTTGAATCTCGTTTTTAAACAAGAATTCTTCCATTTCAGTGCCCATCATGGCTGTTTCTGAGAAACAGAGTGTGATGAGCAACAAATCCTGCAAATGGGTCTCTGCCTAATTGTTGAAGTTTTGAATATAATTGGGGAAGGAAGGAGTGGAGTAGGTGCGGTGAAAACTAAGGCTTCACGAGATGCATGGGCCTTACATTATTATCATGTCCTCATCCATCTACTTAATTTTATTCCCTTCTCTCTACGGGTCTCTTATTAACACTGTTCCCTCTAAGCTTTTACCAAAGAATGAGGTGTTCCCAACAATGGATAATAGCCTTAGACCAAGCATATTAAACCCACAAGGTTATGCATTTATTTCATTCTTTTCCTACCTT
This sequence comes from Cucurbita pepo subsp. pepo, assembly GCF_002806865.2. Classification (NCBI taxonomy): domain Eukaryota; kingdom Viridiplantae; phylum Streptophyta; class Magnoliopsida; order Cucurbitales; family Cucurbitaceae; genus Cucurbita; species Cucurbita pepo. The sequence goes on along the minus strand of NC_036657.1, from coordinate 1,605,284 downwards.
ACTCGTGACTTATAAACCAACTAATTTCTAAATTTCGTAGAGATCTCCCTAGTCTCAAAGTGGGAGTGCCCCAAGTGTTCTACCCTTGTCGAACCGAACCGAAGGGATTTGGATTGAATATACTCTCTTGATAGATCTCTAAATTTCAAAATAGATTCCTAAACTTCGAATTTTGTCTTCCATAGATCAACTTAAAAGCTTCCGAGCTTTACAAACAAACTAAATTATATATATATATACATAAAAAAAATGTGTGTGGGTGTTTTTTTCTTCCTTAGATGAAAACTTATTTGGTAGAAGCAGTTTAGTGTAACGGTCAGTGATTGTTTGTTTCCCCAAAAATTTGTAAGAATACAAAAACAGATGCTTTCTGCTTTCTGTTTTTTTCTTTTAATTTCTCCTTCTTTTTTTTTTTTTTTTAATTTTTAATAAATAACTAAACACCCAAACGAAAAATAAAAAAAATAAAAAAATTAAAGAAATAAAAAAAGAAAAAGAAAAAGATAATGCCCTTTTCCTTCTGCAACCTTCCTCTTTTCTTCTCTTCAATTCTCCATCTCCTTCTTTAACTCTCTCTCTCTTGTTTTCCTCCCCATCTCACTGCAGTTATCTCTTTCTGTCAGCTTCCCACCATTTCTTTTCCCGTTCCCAAGAAACTCCTTCGAAACCACTCCACCCCTCATCATCATCATCATCATCTCATCATGCTTTCCAGAGCTGGGAACGTCCTGTGGATGGAAGAAGATAGCAAGGAAGAAGACTCTGCTTCCTGGACCAAAAACAACACCGACACCCATCTCACCCACCCTGCTAATTCCTCTGTTTTCGACAACAACCACCAAATCACCTCTCTCTCTACCTTCAAATCCATGCTCGACGTTGAAGACGACTGGTGCATCAATGGCAATGCCCTCCATAACCATACCCACCACGCCGACATCAACGACATTACCTTCTCCCAGAATTTCACCGACCCACCTGACAATTTGTTGCTCCCCTCTGCAGATTCCTCCTCTTCTTGCTCCCCTTCTTCCTCTGTCTTCAATAACATCGACCCATCTCAATTGCGCTTCTTTTTACCCCCAACCCGCACTTTCTCTTCACTCCACAAACCCATTTCTAACAACCCTTTAGACCATCCCTTCGATTTGGGCGCAGAGTTTGGGTTTCTTGACGTCCAAGCTTCAAATTCTTCTACTCTGCTGAATAATGGAGGTGGGTTATTAACTGGGTTCACTGATTTAAGCCCAACTAGCCAAATGAACACTCCTAATTTGTGCTTAGCCTCTCAATTGACAGAGAATTGTTCGGGTTTAGCTGGATTTCAGAGTTTCGATGACAATTTGGGAAATGCTCTGCTTCTGAATCGGTCTAAGCTTCTGAGACCACTTGAATCCTTTCCCTCAGTGGGAGCTCAGCCGACACTTTTTCAGAAGAGGGCAGCTCTAAGGAAAAGTTTAGCTGATAAGGGAAGCAATTTGGGGGGTTTGAGCCCCGATGGCGGCTGGTTTTCAAACAGGATTGATGGGGGCGTTGGAAAAACTGAGATGGGCGATGAAAATGGGAAGAAGAGGAAAATGATTTATGCGGATGAGTTTCAAGATACCAGCATCGACACATCCCGTTTCAACTACGATTCTGATGATTTTACTGAGCATAATAACAGTAAGTTGGATGAGAGCGGTAGAAATGTCGGAAATACATCAAACGCCAATAGTACGGTGACCGGCGGCGACCAGAAGGGGAAGAAGAAAGGACTTCCAGCGAAGAATTTGATGGCTGAGAGGCGTCGGAGGAAGAAGCTCAATGATAGGCTCTACATGCTGAGGTCTGTTGTTCCTAAAATCAGCAAAGTAAGTAAGAATTTCTTGGCATTATCTTTGTATTTCACGTGATATTTTGGACTTCTCTGATTCACAAGCTCATAAGAACATTCAACGTTTCTGTAAACCAAAATCTCCTCCAAAAATGCTTCAAATTCATCTGAATGATTGCAAGTATTTCCTCATTCCACATCTTGGTTGTTCTATAGTTCATAAATGAAGATGTGGGTGTGTGAATATAGCCCACTTGAATGTTTAAGTCCACGAGCAAAGATTGTAATTGCTTTATCTTGCTTTAGCAAGAAACAGATAAGAGAAGGAACACTCTAGTTCAGCTATTTCTCGATTAGGAGTGCGGTTCAAACTCATCGTTACTAGATATTGTCTGCCTTGACCCGTTACGTATTGTCATCAGCCTCATAGTTTTAAAACGTGTCTACTAGTGAGAGGTTTTCCACACCCATATAAGAAATGTTTTGTTCTCATCTCCTACCGATGTGAGATCTCACATCCACCCCCTTGGGGTTAGCATCCTCGCTGATACATCCCAGTGTTTGGCTCTAATATCATTTGTGTAACAGCCCAAGTCCACCATTGTCCTCTTTGAGTTTTCCCTTTCCAGCTTCTCCTAAAGGTTTTAAAACACGTCTACTACTATGGAGAGAGTCTAGCCCTACTCTGACTAGTGTTTCGCACGTTCGGTAACTTGGCTATGATATCATTTGTAACAGTCAAGTCCGCTACTAGCAGATATTGTCCTCTTTGGGCTTTTCCCTCCTCAACCGACGTGGTTCTCACAGCTTTTCCTTACTCAATTGTGCATCGGGTGTCCATTTTGTTTATCTCCATGTTTCCCCCACTCCCCATCAATAAGGACAATATTAACACTTGGATGATGTACTGTTTGGTTGCTCTTTTGCTTCATAGAATGTGTAATGGATATTTCCTTGTGGTAATGGCCAGATGGATAGAGCTTCAATTCTTGGGGATGCAATTGAGTACTTGAAGGAACTACTGCAAAGAATCAATGACCTCCATAATGAACTAGAATTTGCTCCTCCCGGGACGGCCTTGACGCCGAGCACAAGCTTTCATCCCCTAACTCCGACTCCGTCGAGCCTCTCGAGTCGTATAAAGGAGGAGCTTTGTCCTAGTTCATTTCCCAGCCCAAATGGCCAACAACCTGCAAGGGTAAACTTCTAATCTTTGGACAACTTTCCCTTGTTCTTCTCATGATTCATGACTTTTGCATTGATGTATATTAATAGGTCGAAGTTCGGGTACGACAAGGACGGGCGGTAAATATACACATGTTTTGCAGTCGTCGTCCTGGTCTCTTGCTCTCCACAGTTAGAGCATTAGATAATCTTGGATTAGACATCCAGCAAGCTGTTATCAGCTGCTTTAATGGCTTTGCCATGGACATTTTTCGAGCAGAGGTGAAATCGTGTTTTCTTTAAACATATCTTTCGATTTATTTGACGACATGAGTCGTCAATCTCTTACGACTTACGACTTTTATGACACTGATAAAATTACATAAATTTTCAGCAATGCAGCGAAGAGCAGGATGTCCATCCTGAGCAGATAAAAGCAATACTATTAGATTCAGTTGGGTTGAATGGTGCGACATAGATATCTACGAGACAAGTAAAGACATGCTTGTTCTTTTACAAACGGAACCATTTCATTTCAATCATATATTACCTAGCTTTTTACTTAGGCTGAGTTCTATGTTGTTCATCAGAAAAATGACTCCATTGTTCGTTCAGAAGTAAAATCTTCTGTAGTATTATATGCATTGACTTGCTATTAAGATGATTATCACAATTTGAAGTTGTGGTCTGTGTTCATATCCAACTTCATCTTTACCTCTGACCCAAATTTGGGTACGGGAAAGTCTTCACCGTCTTCATCTCCGTCACCTATTTCATTCTTCATCCCTACAAAATTCTCATTTATTCTTAGGGGATGGAAGGCTCGGGATTTCCCTATAGATAATTTGTAGTGATTGGGTTCTTGGCATATAATTTTTCTCTATTTATTATTCTTTAAAAAATTATTTTAAAATTTTCATTTTTCCCTATAATAGGTATTTCCTAAATAAATAAATATATATATATTTCAATTCATAAGATGGAGATATCCCAACCACGAAGTAAAGAACCGTTACAAATAACGAAGAAACTAATTTAGATAGGAAGCAAGCAAGAGAAAATCAACCAAATTTGATACCTGAAGGAAGACTCGGTTTGATAACCCGCTTCGCCCGAAGTTACGGGGCTATTAGTTCCTTAGAGAGAGTTATCTCGCGCCCCTAGGTATTCTCTACCTACCCACCTATGTCGGTTTCGGGTACAGGTATCCTTTTGTTAAATGTCGTTCGAGTTTTTCCTAGGAGTATGGTATCGGTAACTTCAGCGCCGTAGCGCCTGGTACTCGAACATTGGCTCTTATATATATATATATGACATAACTTTTAAAAATTTAAATTTTAATATTACAACACGGGCGAGTAAAATGAACATATGTATACATTAGCTTTATCAATATATTTAATTATATTTTAAATAATTTGAACGTACTTTTACTAATTCTAAATTTGATTTAAGCATATTTATAAAAAATGAAAATTATTTTTATAAGATTTAAGATTTAAAATTTAAAAAAATCTAGTTGTCTAGATTTTATTTTTCAAATAATTCGAGATTAAATTAGTTAAAAATTCTAAAATTTATTGGCCAGGCTGGAAATATCAGCCACGTGTCCATTGCATGTGAATGTAAGGTTCAGTTGTTTAGTAGACAATCGCGTCCCTGGTTCTACGGCTGCGATCGTAGGGATTCCGGAAAAGAGCGCTAAAACAAAAGCAGCCCATCGGAAGCTCGGAATCCCGAAGAACGGAGAAATTCAGCAATTGATATTACCAACATCATTGGAGGTGAAGGAACATGGCGGGGCCTGTGGAAGAGAACGACGGAACCAACAGCAAGGAAGAGCAAGAGGAGGCTTTGGTCGCTTTGATCGATCATCGTTGCCGTGAAGTTCAAAATCTCAAGCAGCGTATCTCCTACTATACTTCACAGGTCTCCCTTTTTTTCTTATTATTCACTTCTTTTCGATCGATTTTTGCTGTAATCTAAGGCAAATTTGTGGTTTACGTAACTGCTGTATTTAGCGATGGAATCTCTTCTTCCGTTTGTCTCTTGGGGATTTTCAACTTAACCTTGTTAAATGTCTGCAGCTTGAAGAAGCGGAGAAGAGATTACATGATTCAGAATCGAAATTGGCCCGGCTTCGACGTCAGGGCAATGCAGTGTCATCCAAAGATTCTTTTAGAAGTAGAGCCGTAAGTGTGAAAGTGGAGCAAACGGTAAATGAAGGTAGCAAGCCCCAGCCATATTCGAAACCAGAGCTTGTAATTCCGGCTGTTGTTCCAAAGATTTCCCAAAACAGTGCATTGGCTGCGAATGGAGCGAAGATTTCAAATAGCTCCAGCTCCAGGGCTCAATCAAGTCCTTCTCATGTTAAGAATGTAATTAAAGTTGAAGGGGACAAAAATACTGGAAACTCTTCTCTTCGAGATTCTTCGAACACTTCTGATAGAGGCACAAAACGGAAGCTTGGTAGGATTCTCGTTGCTCAAATATTCTCTTTGTATTAGTTGCTTTATGGTTATTATGCATATCTGATTCATCATACAACAACTCTCTGTGGTAACTGCTAAATTTTAACGCTTTATTCCAGAACAGCAGTGCAAAGAGCATAAAGAATTGATTCCATTAATACGTAGCAGCTCATCACCTTCTCAAATCCGATGTGTTGGGAGCAATCACATCTGCAGTCAGCATAAGAGAAAGTTGAGAAGTCTCATCTCATGCCCTGTTAACGAACAGCTATTCGTGACCAGGTAACTGCATAAGATTGTATAGGATTTGTATACATTCAGAAAGACCGAAGAAACCTTTACTTAAAACTATGACCGGCGGCTCTAGTTTCTTAAAAGAAAATGTTCCTTAAGGCAATTTTCCCGTCAAACGTGAAGGGAAAGTGACATTTTTCTTCTACTGAAATTCTATTCACTTCTCTCTAGTTCCTGCCAATTGAACAATGATTAAGAAGATAATCCGTGTATACTTTGTGTCGCAGTTTAACATTCCCAATGTTCTTCAGGTCAAGTTAAATTTAGATTCTATAATGAACCATCATAAAATATTTTATCTTCGGTTAGGCTTGCAGTATGTTAGGGTTAAATTGATTGGTAGCTTTCAACTGGAAGGAAAAGTAAATTAAATATTCAAATTATTCTTAATCATCATATTGTGGAGTTTTCGTTATTCTGGCTTCTCTGGCTCTTCACCCCCAAAATGATGGAATGAATAAATAAATAAAAAGGTTGGGATCCAACATTTAAGTATTCCTTACAAAAGCTCACCTGAAAGGTTTAGATAATAAAATTCCATTACTGGAAGGGTCCCAACCTCCAAAAACTGTAATTATCTTTTTCAGCCTTCCAGTCAAATACACAAACTTAACTTTTTTATGGTATTGAAATGTTTATCTTTTACAGTGCCCTGGATGGAGTAGTCAACTTGTGGCAGTTACAGGCCAGAGGGTGAGTGCTGATTATTTCCCACTTTATCCTATATCATATTTATCTACAGCTACCATCTTCTGGAGCTATAAGCTATGACCATTCTGGTTTGAGTTGGAACTAGTCTCCATGCCAACTGGTGAATCTGGAACATAGTACGTGTTTATAAGAAGCCTCTTTAAATGAGACGTTGATTTATCTTCTAATGTTATAATCGTATCATTGCTGGGTTCTATGAAATAAAAATGATTGCGTCAGTCTTTTGCAAGTTAAGATTCTGCTTGTAGTTGTCGGAGGGTACAAATGCTCATTTGTTGTTTTGAGATATATAGTTAGAGCACAAAAATGAATTTTTAATGTGGATATAGTTTCCCATTGGAGGAATGTATCTGGTACGATGTTATTAACATATTGCAAAATGTTTGGTGGAATACCTTTGCCAGTCATCCCTTGAAGTATATCTAGATGAGGCACTTCTTGATGTCTTTGGAAGAAGCGTCTCTTCTCCATTGCATAAGTGACTTAATGTTTTCCACTTTCTACCCAAATATAGAAATGCTTAAACGTGTTTGTCCATCTTCTCTTTGTCCACTCCCTCTATCACAGGTCAAGTGCCTCTCTACTTAGTTCCGCCGACTGTGTATCTCCGAAGCAAAGGAGATGGCCAGAAGACATGGTCTGGCATCCAGAGGGGAACCGCGTATTTCTTGTTTATAGTGCTGATGGTGGGGACTCTCAGGTCTCAGTCATGAATCTGAACAAAAGTGAAGGGGTATGATTTATATTAGAAATCACGTTTATCTTTGGCATGCATTTTTCTGGCAAGGTTATGATTTTAGATGCATCTCTTTCCCTAGACAACTAAGTTGTACCTTTCCATTTTAAAAAGTTGTTAATTTGGGGTTTTTGTGACTAAGGTGAGTTATTATGTCTGTGCATTGACAGAAAGCTCGTGTTACTTTCCTTGAGGATAAGCCTCACTTTAAGGGCATTATCAACAGCATAATTTTCTTGCCTTGGGATAGCACGTCTTTTGTCACTGGTGGAAGTGATCATGCCGTTGTACAATGGAAAGAGAAAGATGGGGAGAACACATGGAAGCCAAAGGCATTGCACAGAAACCTACACTCTTCAGCAGTCATGGGGGTAGCAGGGATGCAGCAGAAGCCAATCGTACTTTCAGCTGGTGCAGACAAGAGAATTCTTGGATTTGACGTAAATGTTGGTAGAACAGAGTTCAAGCATCAGATAGAAAGCAAATGCATGAGTATTTTGCCTAATCCATGCGATTTCAACCTATTTATGGTCCAAACAGGGTGAGTTTTCTGATACTAGAATTTGCTCGCTGTGAAAAATGAGTAATGTGTATAAATGTAAGGTGATCCCGAATTTCCATACCATGTCTATGTGCTCTATTGTTTTATTAGTGTTGCAGAAAGTTTTGCGTATTCATTTCTAGTGGTTAAGTCACAGAGAGTCATTCCATATTCTAGATATAAAATCAGAGGTAAACACGATTAGGCATTACGATGAGTTGCAAAGGTGCATAGGCACATGAGGAATAGATAGATCATGTAATGGGTAGCTGACGTGTGTTTTTGTTGGGTCCATTTATATTCTGTTAGGTAGTGTATGGGATGGTAGTCAAAGGTTGTTATAAGGGGGTATCTTTTTTGGCTTATTTCTGATGTAATTATCTGATGAGAAAGTTGGGAGAGATAGGGTAACTCTCTAATCTTCCCTTATTACTTGTTCATAAATATAATCGTTAGCTAAGGCCTAACAATTACATTCATTTTTTAGTTCTAGGATAGGAACTGCAAATATTTCAGCACATATCTTTAATAGCCTCTTGAGCATATTTAGATTGTGTTATAGTGGTATCTAGAAATTTCTTACAACTAGTATTTAGTCGAGGGGTGAACAAAAGGAGAATGAGGAAACCCCCTAAAACCAATGGGATTTAGAGAAAAGGATCCCGCTTGGCTTAGGAAAATCTCGCCTGGTCCGTGAAGCCTTCAAAAGTAGCATATCTTGAAACACCCTTCCATTTTTTTTTCTTTTTGAACCACAATATTCTTCTAAAAGCCATGACATTGTTGGACCACATGATATTAGCTTGCTCTCTTGAAGGATCCACAGAGAAAGTTGGATGAGAGCTAACACATTGTCTTTGGGATGTACCGATCGCAAATTGCATAGTATCATAAATAGCTACTCTGAATAGTATCATAAATAGCTACTCTGAATACTACACATTCGGGAGGATAGCTTATTAATTAAAACAGATGAGTTAATTTAGTATTTTGCTTTCAATCTCTTGGCCTAAAAATGTATAGATCATTGACTGACAACTTTCTCCAACTCTTAGCTGCAAAAAAAAAAAAAAAAAAAAAAAATTAGAAGAAAAGATTATTCTGGTTACTTACAAAGATAACACGAGCCTGGGGATAAAGAGTATATAGGAATCATCCGTTCCACTTTGTTGCAAGGTGTGCAGTTGATCTTGAACTAGTAACCTGCATATAGAACATCATTTCCTGGAATTTTAGCTTACCTAATAGCCTTGATCGTGCAATTTTGAATTATCGAAGAGTCCGTCCATTTGGAAGAGACATAAGAACACCTTTTAGATGCTGATGAATTGTTAAAATAGACACTATATCTTGAAACAATTCTGAGAAAATGAGCCATTCATTCATCTCTAATCATTGGGATTTCTTCTGAACACAAGATTCCACCCCTGAAACTCCTTCAGGGACATCCGATAGAAAGGGACAGGTTGACAAAAAGTTGTCTAATCTCACAACTCTGCAGAGCCTCGGAAACAGCAGCCTCAAAGGACTTTCATGAAGCCAAGAAACCTCCGCAACAAATTTTAGCTTGCATCTGTACAATTTGTCCACATAACCCTAGTGAGTTGGAACTAGGAACCCTTCGATTATGTGAACTAATTCAATTGCAAAATTCAAGAAACTCACTACCACTCACTTTCTCTAGTCCACTACTATCAACACTTGGAGAACAAGTGGTGCAATAGTAGTAGTAAGATTACAATCATGTGATTCCTAGCTATCTAATGACCTACCAGGCAAAATATCATTATCATGCATAGGTACAACATTAGCAAGCTTTCTTTCTACTACTTTCTACTATATCAAAATTCTCATGTTAACGCTTTCCTCTAACATGTTGACATTAGAACTAAACTTAGATTTAGTGGACCTTGAAGATCTCCTTCATGAAAACCCTAGTGAGTTGGAATTACGAACCCATTGGCTATGTAAACCCCTAATTCACAAATGCTAAAACTCTCGAATAGGTTTGGGCTAGATGCACGACATTACTTTGCTGTCCTGAAAAAATCTTATAAGGTTAGAAGATTTCACCTGACTTGACTTTCGAGCATTATATTGTGTGTGCAAAGTTAGTATTCAAAACAAATTGCCATTGAGATTCTATAGCAGAATGAAATATAGTATTTGCTCAAATTTACAATTTTGAATGCAGTATTAATTTGATTCAAGGATTTATATTGCCAGTCGAAAGCCCCTGCAGATCTTTCCATCATTTGCTTCCTTTGAAAAAGAAGAGTGGAGTTAATCCCTCCAACTAAATTACTATTTGTTCAGACTGAATTTTTTTATTGATTAAGCCAGAGAAAACTTGAACAAGTCTTTGATTATTTGTTTTGCGTGCAGTACTCCTGGAAAGCAGCTCCGGTTATATGATATCAGACTTAGGCAGACAGAACTACATGCCTTCGGGTGGGAGCAAAAGAGCAGTGAATCACAGTCAGCATTGATAAATCAGGCTTGGTCGCCTGATGGTTTGGTTCTCACATCTGGGTCTGCTGACCCTGTAATCCATCTGTTTGATATCAGGTACAATTTGCACAAGCCTTCCCAATCCATTAGAGCTCATCAGAAACGAGTCTTCAAGGCTGTATGGCTTCAGTCTCTACCCCTCCTTATTTCCATATCTTCTGATCTGAACGTTGGATTGCACAAAACAGCTTGAAGTTCTCATTTTCCCTTCTGATTATGGATAGTTTATGGACACTTGTTTAGTCGTTTTCTTTTTTAAAGGGAATAATTTTTTTGCTTAAAGATGAGAAAATGAGTGTCATCCAATGAAGAAGGATGTTATTTTGCGTAGTTACAACTTACAAGCAATATTGCAAAGCTCAGTTTGTCGTCTTAAAAGTTTGCCAAAGATGAGAAAAAGAGTACCGTCCAGTGAAGAAGAATGTTACTTTGGGTAGTTAGAAGCGAAATTGCAGAGCTCAGTTTTGTTGTTGTTTTAAGTGTTCCATGTGTACAATCTAGTTTTGAAGATTGGCTACCTTCTAGTGAAATGTTGTCATCTATGTATTATGTATTATCAAACAACGCAGGAAAGCAGAATACAAATAATTTCAACTCATTGCATGTGTTCACATGGACGGCCCCTATACTATCTTAAGTTGGACATCTCACCACTATTACACGACTCGAATCACCAGTTATTATGCTGTCTAAGTCGTTCGTTTGAGCTTATCAATTTATGCAGAGTGACAATATTTGTGGAGTAGAAGGATAGGATACCCCCAAATAAAATCACTAAATCTTTGCATTCTTATATAGTACAAGATAAATAAAAATGGGAACTACACACTTTTTAGGAGTTTTCTCAGTGCATAATAAGCAGGTCATTCTAAATAGCCACTGTCATTCTAAATAATGTCTGTGGTAGACAAGAATATTCCTCAAAATTGTTCCTGTAAGCCTAACCTTTATTCACTATTCTCTCTTGCACAAGTCCTCTATCTTTCTGATCATGATGTTTGAACATCCAAAGAGATAACTACGCTAAGATGCGATTGTATCTTCGGGGGATATATCTGAGACGAGAATGGAGGATACAGTTACCGTGTAGTATGTCCACTGAAGAGCATGTCAACAGCCATTTTGCTCGCTTTCAAGAGTCGACCGACACGTTCGACTCTACTAATACACATGAAAACATTTGACAACAAGAGACAGAGACAAAATATGACAAGCAAATGCAAGATTTTATTTCAGATAGAAAAGGTGACGGAAATTTACACTATATAAGATAAATTATTAAGTGACTGTTATTGCAAGACAAATGAGCCCTCTATTCTTTTCTCCATGGACTGCTGAGAGAAATTTAATGGAGAAAACATGTCCTTGAGACTGTTGGCTGGAACTGCCTTGAATTCGTAAGGTCCTTCTTTTGTTCCCCAAACCTGTAACAAGCAAATCAAACATTAAATTTATTAGAGGTTCACTCTGTCAGATGCCACTTCACAACATTTTCTCAGTATGTAAAAAGAATTAAACCTGGTTTCCATCTTCGTCGTAACCCCTCTCCCAGGTATGTACTTCATTATTCTTTAGGATGGATAATTCAGAAGTACAGTAGGCTGCTCCATTCTGCAATAAAGGAAGCTCAATGGTAAGGGAAGGGAGTAATAACTATTACTGGAACGTTGCGGTCGGGATAACTAACTTTTCAGTCTTACTCTTAGCAGTTTCACAGATTTGAAAAACCAAACAAATTATGTGGAATGATATCTTAGGTATCCAGATAATCTTACCCATGAATTTGGAAAACCGCCCGGTGGAGTAGAACCTTCATACAAGCAACGTTTTCCACGATCACAACGCTTTAGATGTAACGTAGTTAAATGCTCTGCAATGTCCTGTGCATAAAAATCTAGAGTTGTATGAGATTCATCCAGCAACATCCAATTCAGTTTCAGTGAAGAGCAGACTTAATCTAACAATAATAAAATACCTGTCCTACGGATTTCCTTACAAATAAGAATGGATTTTGTTTTGATCTTACAGTAAAAATAATAATGCTAATCTTATAAACTCCATGAAACAATAAACAAGAGCCTTGTAAAAGATTTTTAAAATAATCTGGTAAATAATCCAAGAAAGATGATAGTTGACTGAACAAAAGGTCAAATGGTTCAAACTGCAAACCATCGGAAATAGCACATAACCTCGGAGGCACCAAAATTCTACTTTCTGCTTCTTCACTATTTCACAACCATGTTTATCTTCACCATTAGCTACGGTACAGTAACTCATGTTCAATTGTTTTAACTTAATCAATGTCTTACTTCATCACCAAACCGCTCATCCTATGCATTAATTGTGAGATCCTATCGGTTGAAGAGGGGAATGAAACATTCTTTATAAGGGTGTGGAAACCTCTCCCTAGCAGACTCCCTAGCAGACGCGTTTTAAAATCTTAAGGGGAAACCCGGAAGGGAAAGCCCAAAGAGGACAATATTTGCTAGCAGTGTGTTTGGGCTGTTACAAATGGTATCAGAGCCAGATTTCGGGTAGTGAGTCAGTAAGGACGCTGAGCCCCAAAGGGGGTGAACACAAGGCGGTGTGCCAGCGAGGACGCTAAGCCCCGATGGGGGGTGGATTGTGAGATCCCACATCGGTTGGAGAGGAGAACGAAGCATTCTTTATAAGGGTGTGGAAACCTCTCCCTCATAGACGCGTTTTAAAACCTTGAGGGGGAAGCCCGAAAGGAAAAGCCCAAAGAGGACAATATCTGCTCGCAGTGGGCTTGGGCTTTTACAAAGGAGGTATGATTAGAACTTATTGTAAGACATGGAACTTGACCGGGTCATTAAATTGATTAACAGATAGCAAACCACTAATTCAAAATCCAGACCAAGTAATTACAGTCAGCATTAAACTCATATATCCATATATCCAAATCTGCAGTCTTATTCACGGCTGCAGTTCCAATGGTTCAACTTGCTACCTTGCAGAGACTATGACCAAACTTTGTTCTCTTCAGTGGATGGTTTGGTAATGTCGTCCAACATCCATGCCCATGCTCACATTTTTTACTCTCTCAAGTCTTCACAGTGAAATAATGTTAAGCTCAATATGAAAATCCCACTTAATACTTAAATTTAGTTCCCTGCTCAGAACCAAACTTAACTTTTTACTTGATCCAACCATGAAAAATTAAGGTATAAACATGGATTTGAGGCCCTGGTCAAAAACAAAGTTGATCAAATTGGGGCGCTAAAATTCGGATACGCTAAGGCCAGAGTAGAGTATAAGCGGCTCTAAGAGAACTTTGCGTCATATATTCTCAACCAATAGACATTATCTTAGGAACAAGACTATGACAATTGAAAAGCTAAGACCCCGTTTAATAACCATTTTGTTTTTTGTTTTCTATTTTTAAGCAATACTTATTTCGAAACTACTTTTTGACGAGTTTTCTACCTTCCTTCAGAACACATTTGAATTCTAAGCAAAATTTTAAAAACAAAATCTAGTTTTTAAAGACTAGATTTGCAAGTTCGCAAATATTGGTATGGTTTCTTAAAACTAAAAATGATACGATTATAAAAACAGGCCTAAAATAACATAATTTGAACCAAACTTATATCCAAGCAATAGAAAATCTGATGAAAGTATTAAGCAGGTGGCTAACCCCAACAATTTCTTCGGGAAGAGGACGTTGATCTTTTGTCCGATCACAAAAATTCTTGTACTCCTCCATTTCCCGAATGGCGTATGAGCTCAACTGCAAAGTGATCAAATATAAGAAACTTTTGAAGCATGCATGTTACACACAGAATATGCAAACCATTATGTTAGCTGCAACAAATTTATGGTTTAGGAATACATATCCTCCGTTCACATCAAGTGGAAACAACATATGTGCTCACCTCCACATCACATTTCATCTCTTTTGAACAAGGCTTCACCGTATAAAATCTCTGCAACCGTAGAACTAATTGAATTATTATATGTATAATGAAGGAAAGTTCAGCAAACTGAACGTAGGAGTTCATCGATGGTTAACTTGATAAATTCCAAACTTCAAACTAGGGAAGAACAATACCTGGCGAAAGGGTTTTTGAGGAGTTCTGGAGAATGCCTATCAAAACAAAAAATAAAATGATATCTGATATCTAAATGGAATATTAGCGAGCAGGAAGAGTGCTAGACTCACTTGTTCAAAGTATAATACCGTAGAACCATCGATCATTTCTGCTGCAGGGCACGTAACCATTCTAAAACACAAAATCAAAATCAATCCTCCATAAATTTTCTAAACAAGCCCTAGTCGAATACAATTGAAAAGGGGTTATTCATTCAGAAATTGAAGAATTCACAGCTACTAAACAGCGTTCACATATTGCGTACCTAATATTGAAGTAATTTTCAGGATCCCTAGCTGCTTGCTCCTTCGAAAACTGTCCAAAGAAAAGAAGAAATTCAGAGAGGAAAAGAGAGTAACGCAATTAGGGGTTGTGCGAAGAGGTTAAAAACAGAAACCTTCTCGCCAGAAAGGGACTGAGAAACGAAGCGGGCATGATCCCATCGCGTTGTGGACTTAGTGAGACGTTTAAGCAAAAGGGCACCACCAAAGAGTACCAAAGTCTTCATAATCAAACCCCCAGCTCTGTTCCATCCTACTGCGTTGTTATTATCATTGTTCGAATAGGAATCGGAACTGGAACCCATAGCTTCAATTCCAGCGCTCTCAAACACCCAGCATCCCTGATCTTCCACAGGTTCCGAAATGATTCAGAGCAGGAAATGGAGAGTAAAAAGCCGAGATTAGATTGGGAGCAGAAAAGTTGGAAGCGAGGGGCAAATGGAGAGAAAGTAGGAGGCGCGCGTTTAATCAGTGTCGTCAAGTTTGAGACGCCATTACTCCACTTTCCATTACCAAAATTTGGGCGTTCTTTTTCTGTTTAGCGTCGTCTCTTCAATCTCTCTCTCGATGAATACATAAAAAATCTGCGGTGGCCACACAAAATGAGTGCACACCAATTTAATTCCTTTTTTTTGCATCTCATAATATAATATCCTCTACTAATAATATAATATGTAAATCCCTTCAAAATCTCCTTTTTTTTTTTTTCCTTTTTTATAATTCTTTTTTTATATTAAATTATAATTTTGGTATCCCTACATCTATTTTAATAGCTTTTAATAAATCTTCATATTATATATATATATATATATATATATATATATATATATATTCTATTTTAGTATAATAATAATAAAAGATTTTTAGATCCTTGCAATTTTATTTATTAAAATTTTAACATGAATATTCTGCCAATTATATAAAACTTTAGAACCTAGTAGCACAACACCAATGAACGAAAAACACCAATGAACGAAATTACACAAAGAAGACACCAAGATATTTTCGTGGTTCAAAGATATCCCACATGGAGTGCTTAATCTTTTGATTATTGAATTTTATGATAAAATATAATATATAAATTGATATATTTTGAAAAGTTTAAGGATCAGAATTGAACATGTCATTAGATGCAAAATCATCTATTGTTCCTAGCATGTGACGTGGACTGCACCAAACCCAAAGAATATCGCGGATTTCTTTTTCTCGATTATTTTTTAATTATAATTAATAAGAATGATTTTACAGGGGGGAAAAAGTAAGTTTTTGTAATCACTAATTTGCGCGCCATAAAATAACAGCAAAATGAAACTATAAAATTGATGATGATAATAAAATGCTAAAAGGGATGGTTTTATAATTTGACTAACAAATCAAAACAAGCATTTTTAAAGCTATTAGGCTATGAAATTCGTAGAAATAAATCATGAGAACTAAAATGAAAGGCGAGGTATAAAATTTAAGGAAAAAATGGTAATCCAAAACAATTTTGTCCTCAAAATCCTTCCTGTCGAGCCCCCCCACCCAAGTTCCACAACCCCCAACAACCCAACACAACATCTTCGTATCTAGACTTCAAAATAGTATGCTTTCATGACTGACTGAGACTGACTACCGAAAAAAAATTGAAGAATCAGCTTTTGCTTACTCAATCACAGCGCTACTTTCTTTCAACTTTTGCATTCAGAACCCGCAAATTGTAAAAACATTCGATTCTTCCCTCTCTAATTATCTCGCCTAGCACCAGACCTTCGACGAGGGGGTGCAGCAGCACCAGCACCAGCACCAGCCTCTTCCTTCTCTTCCCCTCCTTCCTTTTCTCCACTTCCACTTTGATCGTTGGAACTCTCTGCTGCAGCTGCCGCGCTCGTCTCCTCTTTCTTTGCCTGCAACCATACAAACAACCAACGTAAATCCCCTATATACTCCCATATGCCAACCTTCTTTCATGTAAATAAAATTCTAGAGAGCGACACCTACCGGTTGCTTTGTCTTCTTCCCTCCGAAGACTATCCGCAATAAGATGGTGAAGAAAACTACCAATACAGAGACTATGATGCCTATGGTGAGGTTTGGTTGCTTCTCTCCCTTTTCAATGACATCCTGCACGCATTCACACACTCACTATAGGACCATACTAAATAAATAGAATCCAAAACGAGTAAGACAGCACACTTCCTCACTTACAAGAATTTTTGACTTGTATTGACTTAGGAAGGGGATGTCTGCGATCTTGTAGAGGACATCGAATACTTTCTTCTGCAGGATAGTCACATAGGCCAGGGATGAGAAAAGACATTTTAGTGTTTGATATCAATGGGAGAGTACCAAAACTGTGATAGATCTGTACCTGATATTCTGCAAGACCATCTGACCCAGCGGCTGCTGCTTCCTCAGCCTTCGCTTTCTCTTTCTCGACTTCGAACTTCGGCTTCCATTTGGCATCACGGTATGCACTTGCAATTTTCTCATCTTTGGCGATCAAAATGTTGTCGAACAAGATACCATCTTGCATGGTCCAGATCTCAATTCCAATTGCAGCCACAGGCTCGAAGTCGGGTTTTCCAATTTCGAAGTAGCTAGGGTTGGGGATCTGCCTCGGCTTCCAAATTCCCTTGTAGTTAGGATTGTCAATTTCTGGGGCGTGCCACTTACCCTTGTATGCAGGATTCCTCTTCATTGGCCTCTTCCATTCACCACAACCAGGACCTGCCTCACATTTTGGGTTATCAATCTTTGGGGCCTCCCATTCACCATCCTCTTCGTCATCCCAATCTTCTGGCTTGGTGGCCTCAGGATCATCTATCTCCTCAGGCTCATCATCAAGCCATCCTTCAGGCTTTTCAGCTTCCACATCTTCAATTTCCACTGGTGCATCCTCGTCCCAGTCATCTGGCTTCACTGCATCAGGATCAGGAATTTTCGCTCTCTCATCCCAGTCCTCGGGTTTCTTGTCGTCTGGATCAGGGATTGTCTTGGCAGGAATTAGTGGAGGCTCAAAATCATCCTCAGAAAGGAAACTTCCCTTCTTCTTCTCGCTCCCATCAATGAGAATGCGCACATCATCGCCAGATTCCAAAATGGCAGTGTAAACATGAGACAATTTGTCAGCTGGAACAGAAGGAGGATTCTTCAGATGATGCTCAACGTACTCCCCAGTCTTAGGATTCTTATGCTTCAAGATGAAGTGCACCTTGTTCGTAGCCCCACACTTGTCAGGTCCGAACATGATAGAGTAAGGAGACTCATTATTGAACTCCTTAGCTTTCCATCCCACGTCTTGGGGCCGCAGGTATTTCAGATAGGCACCACCACATTCAAGCCCATTTTGAAGGCGAGTCTCAAACTGGAGAACCACAGTTCCATCCTTGAGACTCACTGGCTCATCGAGCTCTTTTACAATGGCGTATTTCCTTGCCTTCTCACTTACTAGAAGCCCGTAATCATCATGTCCCTCACTCTTAGAATGCTTCCAGACACCTATAGAACACAACAGAATAATAAGTTACCTAAGCAACTCTACCTAATCAACCAGCGTGAAAGACTACATATCTATATATCCTCTTCTAATCTTTATTCCACCATCTAAATGCCATTAACTATTCAAATTTGAATCAAAGCTAAATAAAACTGTTCGTAATTAGCAAATGATGCGACATCCCCCAACTATGCCATAAAAAAGCCAACAAACGTAAATGCCTAAAAATTAACCACCCATTAAGATAAAACTACCAAAGCCAAAAATTGCTATAATCGTCAATAATTGCGGAAGTCCATATTTCTTCTCTTCATGTCATTGATCAAACTAATGTCTCATACACTAACCCTAACCACGTAGAAAATGCAAGATATAACTTATCGATGGGAGAAGTAGATACAAAAAGATGGGAATGAAATAAAGAAGCATTCATCAAGTAAAATCGAAGAGCCAACGCATTCACTCTGTTTCCTCCCTTTTTTCACTTACAGATCAGGCTATATACACATCCAGCAGGAAGCAATTCAGAATATGCAGAAATTACAAAGGATCAACGAATATTCCACAACAGACACAAAAGGAAAACAAACCTTGATAATCGTCCTTCTCGGACACGATCCAGCGGCCTTCAAAACTCTCGTCGAAGGACTCGTAAAATATCTGAACTCCACGAAATAGAACAACCAATTGGATCTTAATCTAAGAGAAACAAACAAGGAAATGAAGGCCAAAACAAGCTGAAACAGATTACCTCGTCGTCTGATGCTCGAAGCTGAACAATAGAAACGCAAAGAACAAGCAAAGCCGCAGCTAATCCAAAAGGGACCGCCTTCATCTTCTGGATCTCAAACCCTAAACTCTACAGAGCCTTACAAGACTAGATCTCAATCGAAACAGAACTCTCTTAAAACATTTCAATAAGTTCCGGCAAACCTCTCCGCCCTCGTACGAAAATTCCATATTAATAGATCTCGAAAGCACTTGCATTGCGTTGTTTCCACCAATCAAATTGTGTGCCACGTGAAATGAACCAATGAATACTCGCCACGTAGCCAACTTCCGGAGTCTTGTCCGGTTTCCTTACGTCGATTAAATTGGGCTTTGTTTCTTTAGGTTTCGCAAGGGAGGCGGCCCATTTCATCTCTTAAAGCTAGGTTGACGTTTTGATATGAAACGACACTCGGAAGCCTATGTTCCATTAGTTCTTGCCTTTTCGAATAGTTCTTGCCTTTTCACCATATTAATATTTTTATCAGATTGCCTTAAAATGGCTTAACATGGACATGGGAGTCTAATATCCAATGAGAATCCAAATGGATGGATGCTCGTAATGTTCTATGAGATAGTTGTTGAGGATTATGAGATAGTTGTTGAGGATTATTTGGGAGTGAGTTACACATTCGTTAATTTAGTGGAAGATCCTGAGTTTATAAGGGAGGAATACTATATTCATTGGTAAGAGCCCTTTTGGGGGAAGCCCAAACCAATGCCACATGGTATCAGAGTCATCGTGATTCCTAACATGGTATAGAATTGTGAGCTGTCAAACAAATGGTGTACTTAGTTAAGCTGTCCCAAGACATGGGATGACATCCCAATGCATGGGTCTGTGTTCTTCGGAACCAAGACGAGATGATGGGATACGACGTCGCATTGAGAGACCTTGGCTTCGGTAAAGACAGAGTCGAACCCCAATAATTTGGATTGAATATGTATGCGTAGGTGTCGAGTTGTGTCGGTAAAGACTAAGCCACGAAAAATGACGATTTCCCTTGAGACTACGCAACTTATTTGATTGGACTAAGTGATCAATCAATTGATCACACTCTTATTGTACAAAAATGAAAAAGAAATTAGGAAATTAATATATTAAAAGATTTACGTGTGTATCGTGAGAAGACGTCTGAAGTTATCCCTGCTACATGGTATTGAGCTCGTGCAGCCCGCTAGCCATTTTACTAAATAATTTTCTCAAGTCAACAACTGCTTCTTGGCGGGTTCTTGCAAATGCAAGAACAGATCATGCAAGACACTACCAAATTCGGCTCAAGTAAATGCTTCCCACGTTCTGAGAAATCATGGCTGATCATCTCTTTCTTCTTTCTGTTGTTATAAATGCTGGTTGTTGTGCAATTCCATTCACCTTCAAATTCTTCCTCTCTGTCACAGATTTCTCCGGTGATGGCACCTGCACTGCCTACGTCGGATAACTTCAACAATGAGAGGTTGATGTCCGGGAAGCTCGAGTTCGTTGGTTCAACGTATTGTTCCGATGATGACGAATGTGTGGAAAAGGAGAAACAGATATCGGTGGATCCAATATCATTGAGACAGTCATCGGCGAGAGAGGATATGATTTTCGATCCCATCACGGCTCCTGATGTCCCTGATCTTCATCTGCCGCCGCCGCTACCTCCGACGCAGTTCAAGTTCTTAAGCTACAGCCTGCCGAATTCCGTCAATTCATCTCCCCGATTCGGTTCAATGAAAAAGAAAGGAAAACTAGAAAATCAAGAATCGAAACTTAAAATCTCGAATTCGACGAAGCTCAAATCGTCGGTGCAGGATATACAAGTCGCTCTGCAAGAGGATACTCAATTTCGAAGGAGTAAATCATGTGGCGAAGGCAGAGCAAGTGCTCCCGCCGATGATTTGGATCTGTTGTTGAATAAAGCAAAATTTCCAGAAACGATGAGTTACGATGATTTCGTTAGAACTGAATCGAACAAAGATTATCGTAATGGTGCAGAGAACTTAGAGCCTACCGATGACGGATTTAAATGCGGGGCTCTCTGTTTATTCTTACCGGGATTCGGCAAAGCGAAGGCCGTTAGGTCAATCAGAAAGGAAGAAGAACCAGAGATAGGAAAAGTGAGGATGTCGAGGACCGAGATTGGAAGCGTGATATCGAGGACAGTTTCGATGGAGAAATTCGAATGTGGATCATGGGCTTCATCTGCCATGCCAAACGAAACTGGCGAAGACGACTCCAGTAGCAGCCTTTTCTACGATCTGCCAATGGAGTTAATAAGAAATAGTGTGGATGCAAATGCGCCAATCAGTGCAGCTTTCGTCTTCGATAAAGATCAGAAGGGAGTTACAAAAAACAGTTCGTCACAAAAATCTCACGAACCGTCGCATCATGTTCGATTCTCGGCATCGTCTCCTTCAGGACCTTCCTCGCCAGCGTCTTGCATCACACCTAGATTGCGCAAGGCAAGAGAGGAGTTTAATGCCTTTCTCGAAGCCCAAAGCAGTGCTTAAGATTGAACCCTGTTTAGGTACTTCGCTGTAAACTCATGAAGAACTCTATAAATTCTCTAATTCAATTGTGATGGGAGAATCATGAAATCTAACTAATATAATGTTAAAAGGATTTGCTTCCCATCTTCTTTTCCAGTAGGTGAATTGAGCATTCTAGAATCTGTGGTTTGTGAGAGATTAATATATCATGAAGCTATTTGATAAACTAGAACATTTTCTTTCATCTAAAGATAACACAAATTTGTTTCTTATATAACAAAGGAGCAGTCATTGCTCTGAAACCAAACCGATCATGACCAATGAACCTATTTCTCAAGAATATTGATCTGTCTGCATCTTCTCATAACCCTCTGTTCTTGGATTATAAACGTGCAGGAGCTGATCGCAAACTTTCCGAGATGCTGGCCGTTCTTGTGGCGCGGTTTTAGTGCATAGGAGAGCTATTTCAAGAACTTGAAATGCTGCAGATTCTTCATTGGGCATAAGCGGCTTCAAACATGGGTCTATCAACTCCTCCCTATCAGCCATACTTCGCATTCCAATTCGTGTCTCTACCCATCTTACCATGTCCATATCCACTCCAAAAGCTTCATCTGTAGGCATCTTGCCACTTATGAGCTCCATCAGTACAATTCCCATGCTGTAAACGTCGCTCTTTTCAGTTGCCTTCAGAGAATAAGCATACTCTGGGAAATGGAAACGTGCATCAGTATGTTAACTATGTATTTCCATCAACTAAATCAAGTGAATAAAAATGGTGTTACCTGGAGCTATGTAGCCATAAGAACCTGCAAACCATGTTTTGGATTCTGTGTCGGTGTCGTAATTCTCGACGATGGCTTTTGCTAGGCCGAAATCCCCCAAATGTGCCTCCATATTGGAATCAAGAAGGATGTTGCTTGATTTGATGTCCCTATGGATAATCTTGGGCAAACAGTCATGGTGGAGATATTCCAATCCCTGAGCCAATTGAACAGCAATCCTGAATCTTGCCTCCCAATCAAGCTTCTTTTTCTTTTTCCCATTGACTGGTTGTTGGTGCAACCAGTCCCAAACACTTCCATTCTCCATGTAATCATAAATCAACAGATTTGAGCCTGCTCCTCTGTGGATGCAATATCCCAGCAGCTTCACTAGATGCCTGTGCTTTATCCTTCCTAGTGTCTTGACCTCTCTTATGAAGCTTCTATTTGACAAAAGATCATCTTTGCACAATATCTTCTTAACAGCAACAGTTTCTCCGCTGTGTAATTCGGCTCGATAGATTGTTCCAGAGCCTCCTGAGCCGATAATGAAATCGTCACTTAAATTGTTTGTGGCCTCCATAATTTCTTCCCATTTGAAATCTCGATTTCCACCAGGATTATGGAAAAGTGGTCTTCTCTGTGCTTGGGAAGAACTAGATGAATAAATGCAGTTGACCTCACCCCGTCTTTTGAAACTTTCTAGTTTGTGTTTATAGAGAAGGGTAACTGTAAGCAATAGAATTGCCATTCCTGCCAAAGTTGAGACTGCAGATATGGCTATCACTGCCGCTTCACTCAGACCCGATGATCGGCTCGAAGAAGCTTCACTACAACGACCAAGAGGACCTCCACAAAGTTGATGGTTTCCTTGGAATACACTATCTGGCCAGTGTGAGAAGTCCTTGTCCAGTTTTCCTTCTAGTTTGTTGTAAGCTAGGTTCAGCTTGCCCAAACTGGTCATCTTACCAATGTCTGGAGGGACTTCTCCAGTCAGTTCATTGTGAGATAGATCAAGCGCTTCTAGTTTGGACAGCAGAGCAACAGAGGAGGGAATTTCACCGGTCAGGTTATTGTAACTGAGGTCCAATATGCTCTGAAGATTCTGTAGTTGGGAAATCTCAGCTGGTATTTCCCCATCTAAAGCGTTTCTCGACATACGAAGCTCGAATAATTTGTTTACCTTACCAATAGCTGAAGGAATTGAACCCGAAAACTGGTTATCATCAAGGTTGAGGATGTTAAGTGATACCAGTCTACCAATTTCCATGGGCAATGTTCCATTAAGTAGATTTCCATTTAGAGTGAGCACAATCAGTTTGGAACAATTGAATAGCTCCAAAGGCAGTGAACCAGAGAGCTTATTGAAAGAGAGCTTAATCTCTCCTAATTGAGGCAATCTACCAAGCCACATTGGTATAGTTCCAGAAAGAAGGTTATTGTTAAGATCAAGGTGGGTCAGTTTCTTACATAACGACAACTCAGCCGGAATAGACCCTGTAAGAGAATTTCCTGATAAATCCAGCAAGGACAGTTGACGGATCTTCCCCAAATCCGGCGGAATATCGCCGGAAAATTTGTTGTTCCCTAATCTCAACCTCTCAAGGGAGGAAGAGTTTCCCAGTTGAGGAGGGATTTCACCGTCAAACGCATTGTGTGTAAGGTCGAAAGAAAGAAAAAAAGGGGAAGCACACAATGGAGCAATGCTTCCATTCAACCTGTTTTTGGATAGATTTATTCTTGTAAGGTTTGTTAAATTGATCAATGAACGAGGAAGATTACCTTCAAGAGAATTGTTGTAAAGCATAAGCTGCTCCAGAGCTCCGACGAAACCAAATGTTGAAGGGATCCCACCAGAAAGACGATTGTCAGCTAAGTCCACTATGGTCAGTTTATGGCAGTTACCCAAAGTGGCGGGAATTTGACCCACAAGTTCGTTTTGCCTGAGATGAATGAAATTCAGCTCCCTCAATCTTCCAATGCTCACCGGAATTTCCCCACTGAACCGATTCCCAAAGAAATCAATCATCTGCAAGTTTGAGCAATTCCCCAACTCGAAAGGAATTTCCCCCGATAGCTGATTGTCGTAGAGATACAAAATTTCAAGCTCCCCAAGCATGCCAATCTCACGTGGGAGATCGCCCTGCAGATTGTTATGGTACAGAGCAAGAGTCTTCAAACTGCTGAAGTTTGCAATCGCCGGTGAAATTGAACCCACTAAGCTGTTGTTATGGAGGAGGATATCAGTCAAGCCCCTCAATTCATAAAACTCATCAGGAATCGACCCATTAAGTTTATTGTTAGACAAATCAATCTGCGTTAGCGATCTGCACTCAATCAACTCCACCGGAATCTCGCCGGAGATTTGTATCTGAGATAGAGACAAGTGCTCTAAACTGGAAGCATTGGAACATAACTTTCTCGGTATGACACCAGAAAGATGGTTGTTCGATAGAACCAAGAACTCCAAGTTCCCCATATTGCCCAACTCCTCTGGAATTCCCCCTGAGAGCTTGTTCATAGACAAATCCAGATTCTGGAGATTACCCAATTCAGCAAGTGAAACTGGAATTGAACCCTCGAGTTGGTTTCCCATTAGGTTCAAATATACAAGCTGACCGAGTTCCCCAAACTCCACCGGAATCTCACCGGAGAGAGTATTATTAGCGAGGTTCAGAATTTGGAGATTTTCGAGACGACCCAATTGCATCGGTATCGAGCCATTGAGACTGTTAGCAGCTGCAGTGAAGACAACGAGGCTCGAACAGTTTCCAAGCTCCCTGGGAATCGGACCCTCGAGTTGATTTTGCTGTAGAACCAAATCCTCAACTCGGCCGAGCCCGCCTAGTTCTGGGGGTATCAAACCGCTAAGACTACACGAGGCCAAACCAAGAGTAACCAAATTCACAAGATTTCCAAACGAAGAGGGAATGGAACCAGTAAGTGCGTTGTCGCCTATTCGCATAACTCGTAGACTCGTCATCGAACCCAGCTCAGCCGGAATCGGCCCACTGAGTTGGTTAGAGAAAAGGAGCAAAGATTCCAACGAATGGAGTTCCGAGAGGTTTGTTGGAATGGGACCCATTAGGCTGTTGCTGGAAAGATCAAGGTGGAGCAGGTTCTGTAACCTACTGAGTGCTGGCGATATAGACCCACCGAGTGACGAGTCAGAAAGGTTAAGTCCCACCACTTGAACCGAGCCACCCGCCGAGTTAGACCCACAAGAAACCCCTCTCCAAGTGCAGAAATTCGGATTGCTCTCAGACCAACCCTCCAATACTTTTCCAGGGTCATCCACAAATGACTTCCTTATCTCCAAAAGCACGCCTAAACTCGAACCACCATCCAACTGACCATCGCACAAAACGAACCCATACGGAACAGAGCACACAAAAAAACAGAGCACAACAACAAATGGTAAAAACAGAGCAGAAGAATCAGCCATTCTGTTGCAAATGCAAGTAACACCCTATTCTTGGAGAGATTTCAAGAGATGATCAGAGGTACATATTCTTCAAAAAGAGTAGAATTTTAGACAGTACTTATGGAAGACGCGTGGTGAAAAATGGTAAGAGGCAAAGAGCGGCGCTGCATGGAAGAAGAGCCATGGTTTCTCGAACTCTACAGATAATAATGACTGCATAGGCAGATGGTTGGGAGATATCGATCTGCCCGTCAGGAAAATGCCATAAATGACCATCGGATTGCTACAACGCCATTATTTATCTCCATTTCAGATGAGGATCAGAATCAGTTGAGGTACATCTCTGCTTTCATAGTTCCATAATAATAAATAGAATGTCGGGAAGGTCAAAAGGGAGGGTCAGAAAGGCCCATAATATAAAATTAAACAAAAAAAAGGTTAACTATTTGTGGAATCATAATTAGGCGATATGGAAATAATATCAATACAGTCACAGTGGTTGGAAGGAGGGAGATGGTGGGTTTGCTTGTTATAATGTCTTAGCTAAGAAATGGAGTGAAAACCAACTCTGTAGAGAAAGTGAGCAGTTGAAGTACCTAATTGGCTTAGAATATGAGCTAGAAAAAGTCAAAGCTCTGTCCCACACACAATTTCACTAATTCCCCACGTATGCAAAAGCAAAACCAATTCCACAGTTGAAAAAACAATGAAAAGAGAGACAGAGGGGCAGAATCCATGCAATATTTATATGGGGTTTTATGCACTTTTGTTGGCTTCATCCTACCAAACCTTCATGTCTTGTTCTTCTCATCTTTTCTCTTCTGAAACCCTTCTTGTCTTGCTATTCGTATTCCACAATTTTTCTCCATTATATTATGTATATTTGTTCATCTTGTTACGTATAAACCAACCCGCAAATCATAATATCCACTCGTATGTTTCCCTTTGCTTCCCTTTCTCTTTTGAATTTCTTAACTCTCCAAACTCATGATTTATTATATGACTAATATCATTGTATTTTTAAGTTTGAAGGGTGGAATTCGAACTTTATTCTCTTGCAAGAGGAGTGAATGGAATTGAATCTCTCACCTCGTCATTAGGTATATTGTTACTTATTGTTCGTTTTAGTGGGTATTATTAGTTTTGACCTATTACCTATTGTTGTCAGCCTCATGGTTTTAAAACAAATTTGCTAAGCAAGGATCCTACCCTTCTAGAAGAAATGTTTTTGTTCTCCTATCCAATCGATAATGGATTAAAGCAGACAATATTTACCTAAATTATATATAGAGGTTAAGAAGAGGGAGGGTTTATGGATGAAATTTGTATGTTTATTGTGAATTAAGTGAGATAATTAGACACGTAAAATTCCATTGTAGCTAGCTTTTAATCGTAGCCATTGATGTTGTGCAGAACCCAAGGAGCACTCCATAGGACTCTGAACCAAAGGGTAAGATTATTAGCTTCATCAAAAATAATAAATAACTAGTGCTTGTAGATAAGGGTGGTTGTGAATTAATATTCTCTTATCAACTTACAAAAGTTAAGTATTGTTAATTTTCCTAAAAAGTAAAAAGTAATTCTTGTTAATTGGTGCTTTATTCTTTTTCTTGGTTAAAATTTACGCTAATCCGTTGTCCAATCAATTGATTCATAATTTAACATACGAATGAATAATGTAATAAGAGAAAAAATATACGGTTATTATTGTCAATAAAATCGAACAAAAGACAAAAACACAATGCATTTTGAAAAGATAGAGGATGAACAAATTCTCATTAAAAAACAAAAAATTCATTTAGTAAAGTGTGTTCATTTTATTATAATTACAAAAATAAATAACATTTTGATTTGTGTTCTAAACTCGGTCTATTCTATTTTTTAATTATCTATGACTGCCTTTTCAAAAGATCTAGTAAAATTTAAATGTCGAAATTTTTATGTCATTTTAATGGAGTGTTAGCCGTATGTGCTAGATAATTTAGTGAGATAAGTTACATATTTGTAATAATGTTTTAGCTAGTTATATATCGTCATCAGCTTTACGGTTTTAAAACACATCTATTAAAGAGAGGTTTCCATCCTCTTATAAGAAATGTTTTGTTCTTTTCTCCAAATAATTTGGGATCTCACAATCCACCTCCTTGGGGTCCAACGTCCTCACGCGGCACACCGTCTAGTACCTAACCCTGATACTATTTGTAACAATTCAAGAACACCGCTAGTCGATATTATCCATTTTAACTTGTTACAGCTAGAGTAAATTAAGGATGGAATTTCCTTTTGAAGTTATAAACAAAGCAATACAGTAACCTGAATCACTTGTTTGGTTGACATTTAAATGGAATTGAAGGTCAAAGCAGGTAGCTAAACCAAACAAATTAATTATCTTAATTAACTTAATTAAGCGATTTATATTAAAATATATGCATATGCCTTGTCCAAACAGAGTAGGACAAAGACTGTAAATTAATAATAATTTGTCCCTTGCATTTAATTATCAACGCTTTGAGGATGAATCATTAATTTCATGATAAGCTGGTGGTTCAATTATTCAAACCACTTTCCACAATGTTAATTTTGTTTATATATTTATTATGTTAATTCATTATTTTAATATTTGATTTTCCTTTCTCATATTTTTTGTAATGGTGTTCATGGGAACTATCATAAAACAAATAAAATATAAATATATTAATAAATAAGACTAATCTATTAAAAATACTCGATTTCGAAAATTATATTTATATTTTGAAAAGTTTTATTAATATTTTTAAAATTGAAAAAATATATATATAAATACTAATTTTGTTTTTCTTATTTTTTCTCACTCATTTAATACTTTCTTAATCTTCTTATTTCATTCATCAACCAAAAACAAATCCACGAGAACTTATGCTCAAAATGAACAAATATCATCCCATTGTGGAGAGTCGTGGTTCATAACATGGTATCAGAGTCGTGCCTTAAACTTAACCATGTCAATAGAATCCTCAAATATTGAACAAAGAATTGTGGGCTTCGAAGGTATAGTCAAAAGCGACTAAAGTGTCGAACAAGGGGTGTACTTTGTTCGATGGCTCCGGATAAAAGAGTCGAACCTCAATTAAGGGGAGACTTATAGTGTATTTTGTTCAAAGGGAGAATTGTTGATGATTATTGGGAGTGTGTCCCGCATTGGTTAATTTAGTGAAAGATCATGTGTTTATAAGTGAGGTATACTATCTCTATTGGTATGAGGCATTTTGGGGAAGCTCAAAGCAAAGCCATGAGAGTTTATATTCAAAGTGAACAATATCATACCCTTGACCCTTGTGTAGAGTTGTGATTCCTAACACGAGAAGGCCACACCATTGGAAGGTTAACGTGCGGAGCAATGCAAAACAGGCTTTACAATGACAGCGCTTCTTGAGAACAAAATGCCAATGGGCCTCAGACTAAGTGGACCATGATGCTACAACGCCCCAAAAAATGGGCCTTTTGTTCACTAATTTGACTCTCTACACCGAATGAGAATTTGCAGGAATCAGTAGCGTTCGCCGGAGCAAACAATTTCCAGAGAGGAAATGAAGACGATAAGGCAACGGCTTCTTCCCCTCCACCGTCGTCCACTTCCACCGCAGCTCGTTCACGATCAAATTCCGGCCATTGGTACTCCATTTTCCTCTTCCTCCTCCTCCTCCGTTTATGATTCCGCAGCCAGTAAAATCAATACGACTCTTACCCAAGACGAGCTCACGAAGATCAGCCTCCTTCTTCCTCGTCTCTGCCTCGACAACCACCACTCCACCGCCATCACACTTCTGGATGCGGCGCTCCTCACTAATCTTTCACTTCAATCGCTTCCCCTCTCGATTCTTTCCCATTCCCTTGCTTCCCAATCCGATTTCGCCCTCACGATGTCCCTCCTCACCCGTCTCAATCACCATCGGAATGCGCTTCTCTATTCAAGCCCTATTATCACCATGCTTATTTTCTCTTATTGTAAGCAGCGGAAATTTAAGGAGGCCTTGAAGATTTTCCATTGGATGCTAAGACCAGGGTCGCCATGTAAGCCGGATGAGAGGGTTTATAAAACCCTAATCGCGGGACTGTGTAGGAAGGGTATGGTACTTGATGCTTTGAAGATTCTGAAGAACATGATTGACTCGAATTTGGTTCCGGATTACGATCTGAGGAGTTGGGTTTTTAGGTGTTTGCTGAGAGAAGCGATGATCGGCGAAGCAACAGAGTTGAGTGAAACTTTGAATTCCATTGGCGATCGGAATACCAGTGAGCATCTGAAAAAGGTGTCGGAATTGTTGGACGGTATCATCAACAATTGGATTGAATAGAGAAGATCTTCTGGTAAGCCATTTGCTCTCTGTGACTCAATTATGTTATTACTACCTCGAAATTTGATGATATTCAGAATAAACTTGATGCTTGATTCGCATGGTTCTTTCTTGTGTTTTTTAGTTCATTCCAATCTATCAATTATCAATTATCAATTATCAATTAAAGGGCAAGCTTCTAAACCACATCATTCTTCTTGCTTGTCTATCTGCCTGAACCAGTGCATTAGTTTGTGTTGTGACATCTATGATACATTTAACTTAGAAATGTGTCACAACTCAAGTCCCAAGTCCACCGTGACGGTAGGTGTTGTCATCTTTAAACTTTCCATTTTGAGCTTTCCTTCAAGGTTTTTGAAACGCATCTCCTAGGAAGAGGTTTCCACACCCTTATAAAGAATGTTTCGTCCTCACTGGCACACCGCCCGATGTATGTCTGGCTCTGATACCATTTGTAATGACCTAAACCCACCGCTTGCAGATATTTTCTCTTTAGGCTTTTCCTTACGGACTTCCCTTCAAGATTTTTAAAACGTGTCTACTAGGGAGTCTACTACTAAGGAGAGGTTTCCACACCCTCGTAAAACCCCTTGCCAGACATCAAGGGTTGTGCCTCAAAGAGGGTGGGGATTGTGAGATTCCACGTCGGTTAAAAATGAGTCTTACAAGGATACGGAAAACTCTCCTTAGTAGACACGTTTTTAAAACTTATATGGATGCACATCATGGAAAGCTCAAAGCTTTAACAACATATTAAAGGATTGTTCTATGTTTACCCGTCAGCTTTCCCCATATAAACAAGATGCTTAAGCTGATGGGTTTTAGTAAATTTAATATGATGTCTGAGTAAGTTTTTTGTTCGAACATCTATTCTGTCATTGAGCGAAGAAAAGCGTTCTTTAACCTATCAAGTTAAGCTTTTAGATCGTAGTTTCTTTTGTTATATGGCGGGAAGTTAATCGGAGAGTTCAAAATCTTGTACTTTCAGGTTCCTTCGTTGGAGAAGGAAGAGAAATGTTGGTGGTTATTGGTGTCTTCAGTTCACAGGGACAAGAAAGCCATTGACACTTCCTATAGTCTTCAGAAATCTTCAGAGCAGCAGAAGGCTTGAATGAACATCAAGTTCATATCAAATGCTATTAACTCGAAGAAACTGCCATAGAAATTGAGGTCATAATGTAACATAATGCTGTTTTGGGTTTATCTACACAATTTTTTTTTCTCACGAATTTTTCGAGCGGAGTCTACCGCTAGCAGATATTTTGGCCCAGCAGATATTATTTATTTTGTCCATTTTGGCCCATTACGTATCACCGTAAGCCTCATGATTTTAAAACGCGTCTATTAGGGAGAGATTTTCACACCCTTATAATGCTTCGTTCTTCTCTTCAACTAGTGTGAGATCTCACGGTTTAGTGTCATTATCTTGGATTTGAGCATTTTATAAGAAATGTTTCGTTCCTCTCTTCAACCAATGTGAGATCTCACGGTTTAGTATAAAATTAGGCTATTTAATCGTCAAAGGTTTGAATCTCCTCTTCACTTCATACTCGTTCTTTTTTTAACTGAAAGTATACACGAACGATTCAAATATCTAACTAACTTATTATATCAAAAAATATCTAACTAACTTATTATATCAAAACTATTATTTTATATGCCGAAGGTTTGAATCTCCTCGTTCTAAATATCTAATTGACTTATTATATCAAAATTATTTTTTTATATATAAAACTTATTTAAAACATTTTATTTATATACAAATAAAACCCCTTTCTTAAAAATAAATTTTTTTTTAAAAAAAATAAATAAAAATAAATGACTACTGAAAATTTCAGCTTTGGAACATATACTTAAACAGTGTGAAGCATCAGCCTGCGCCGTTCATAAAAAATGGGAGGGAACACGGAGGCGGGGAGCTGAAGTGGATAACGTTCTTCTGCAGAACATACAGCAACCTTTTGCACTGCTCTGCTGTTGATCGGTACCTCTAATGGCGAATTCTATCTCCTTCCATCAGCCCACTCATCGCTTCATCTCCTGCCCGCAGGTCCTTTCTTCCGTTCTCGCTATGTCAACAAACCTTTCTCCTTGTTCGCTTCTCATTTTTTGTTCTCTTTCTCTCTATTATGGATGCAGGTGAAGGATTTCCGATCTTTCTCCTCGCCAAGATTCAGTAACTATCCGTCCACTTCCCCTAAAAGCAGATTGCGGCCGATTAAAGCTGCAACCGAAACCGCCGCATTTCCTCTTCTACAACCTCCGAAAGCCGACGAATCTTCTCCTTCTGAGGTCCGTAAAGTTCTTTGCCAATCAAATGTGTTATATTATTTACTTTTCGTATTCCATGAACAATTTTGTAAAATGATTTGACATCCTCGTGCGTTGGGTTAACGTTGAATCTTAATGACTGATTTTCCCCCTTGAAACTCCCGTAGTTGGAACCAGCAGACCCTGATTTCTATAAGATAGGATTTGTTAGAAGTATGCGAGCTTATGGAATCGAATTCAAAGAAGGACCTGATGGGTTTGGTGTATATGCTTCCAAAGATGTTGAACCTCTTCGCCGTGCTAGGGTCAGTTTCATACGTTGCTTCTCAAATTCTCAGTTCTGTTCAAACGCATCGTCTTTTACAGACCTTGGTTGCTATTTATTGGTTGTGATAACTAACAATGGTGTTTTCTTTATCTATTGGTTCACAGGTAATCATGGAAATTCCATTAGAACTAATGTTAACCATAAGCCAGAAACTCCCCTGGATGTTTTTCCCTGATATAATTCCAGTGGGTCATCCGATATTCGATATAATTAATTCGACAAATCCAGAGGTACATGAACTTTTCATAAGATTGAAGATAATATTTCTGAGCTCAGTTTCGTTGATTTGGTTTATGTCTCTGGGTCCTACCTGGTTCTTATATTTTATCCCATTCAATTTGAATACACTCTCAGTTAACATATTTTGTTTAGATGAATACCAACCTGTTATTATTTTTATTGATTTCGTTCTTTTGTTTGTAAATAACTGATATAAGGCATATCTTTGGATGGCAGACTGATTGGGATTTAAGGTTAGCGTGTCTTCTGCTGTATGCATTTGATCGAGATGACAACTTTTGGCAGCTCTATGGTGATTTTCTACCAAGTATTGACGAATGTACAAGCTTACTTCTAGCCTCCGAGGTAGAAAATATGTTTTGTGCCTAACGAGTTGATGCATTTCATTTCATTTAACCAACTATAAAAGTATAATATGATCTAATGAGTCAACATGAACATAGCTCAATTTGTTAAGACTTATACTGTGAGATACCACATCAGTTGGAGAGGAGAACGAAACATTTTTTATAAGAGTGTGGAAACCTCTCCCTTGTGGACGCGTTTTAAAATCCTGGGGGAAGCCCGGAAGAGAAAACCTAGTGGTGTGCCATCGAGGACACTAGGCCCGAATGGGGTGGATTGTGAGATCCCACATCGATTGGAGAGGAGAATGAAGCATCGGCTTGGGCTGTAACATATACTATCGACTAGGAGGGTAAGAAAATCATCCGTCCACATATGTTTTTCCATAGTAACTTTCTGACACTATTTTTCCATAGTAACTTTTTAACTAGTGTCAGAAGGGAGAATTAGTGATTAAACAATATTGGTATTAGCCGTCATGCCATCAATATTTACTTGTTTTCTCTCCAATCCTCTATTTGTTTTAAGGGAGAATTAGTATTTTTGTCCTTTGATCAATTCATTTCTTATCAGTTTTATGGTTCCTTAATGAGTAACTTGTGTTATTTGAAATCTGTTATGCATTTTAGGAAGAACTTTTGGAGCTACAGGATCCAAATCTTGCTTCAACCATCAGAGACCAGCAGCATCGTGCTTTAGATTTCTGGGAAAGGAACTGGGTAAATTTTCTGTTACATGGATGGAATATGCTATTAATTTTCCATTATACAAATGTGCCTGCTGCTGTTTTACAACTTTGTTGCTATAATACTACAGCACAGTGGTGTACCCCTTAAAATTAAGCGGCTTGCTCGAGATCCTAAAAGATTCATTTGGGCTGTGAGTATAGCACAATCACGATGCATAAACATGCAAACAAGGATCGGAGCTTTAGTACAAGATGCAAATATGCTAATTCCTTATGCTGGTAAACTTCTGGACAACAAACATAAAGTCGTGTTTATATATCATGTTTTGCAATTGCTCTGTTTTTGGATAAGAATCAACGTTACAGAACTGTTGGCAACATTTTCATTAGAATTAAAGGCTGAGATGCCTCAAAATGCATCACGGGATTAGTATATGTCACATACCTTTTGGCATCCTTTGATTATATTACATTAATTGTGTATTTTTCTTAACTATATTATGCAGATATGCTGAATCATTCTTTCCGACCAAACTGTTTTTTCCACTGGCGTTTTAAGGATCGGATGCTTGAGGTGATGATAAATGCTGGGCAGCAGATCAAAAAAGGGCAAGAGGTTTCTCATTGTCTTATTATATTCAAATTTAGCAATGTCCCTGCATAACTCAATCTTATATGAAAGCATGTTGGTTGCATCATTGCAAAAAGTTCTCGGTTTCAAGCTCTCAAAAGTGTGTAAGCATCTATTATGGAGAGGTGGTTTCTAAGGAATGTTCCTTCCCCTCTCCAACAGATGTGAGATCTTACAATAAAAATTTATGGAAGAATCATCAACTGGTCCCGGCGAGGCTCGAACTCGCGACCTCCGGCTCATAAGACCAGCGCTCTAACCAACTGAGCTACGGGACCTATTGATTCTTTCAGAAATTTTTATTGGGAGGAGTACGAAACATTCCTTATACGGGTGTGGAAATCTCTCCCTAATAGACGCAACATAATGAGCTAAAACGGGCAATATCTGTTAGCCGTGGGCTTGGGCTGTTAGCCCAAAGCGCCAAATTTAGTTCTTCTTGCCGACACCAAATTAGTCTGAACTTGTTGCATAATCTTGGCCAACTTTCCACAGCCAAGGAACAGCAAAGAAAAAAAAGGAAAAAGAAGATGGTTGATGGTTTTATTTTTCGTCCTACAGTAAATACTAACCGGGGGAATGAGGGTGATATGAGAATTTTTCTTTTGGCCTTTGTCTTAGATGTTTATGCTTTTGTAAGCAAGAGATCAAATTTACATTGTATATTTTCTTGAAGTATCAAATTTTATTTGCAGATGACAGTCAATTACATGAATGGCCAAACGAACGACATGTTTCTGCAGAGATATGGTTTTTCATCTCCTGTGGTAATTTCATCTCCACCACAACTTTCCAAATATATTTGATCTTGTTTATTTCATGTAAACATCTAACATGGGGAACTGCAGAACCCTTGGGATATGATCGAGTTCTCCGGGAATGCGCGTATTCACTTAGATTCGTTCTTATCAGTTTTCAACATAGCTGGGCTTCCTGATGGTTATTACTACAATGGTATTGTTAATCAAAACTTTCTTTTGTTTACCTCTTTTGTTTACCAAGTGCTGAACAAACTGACCAAATGACGATCGCAGGTCGGTTATCGAACGAGGAAGATACATTCGTTGACGGAGCGGTAATTGCAGCAGCAAGATCTCTGCCTTCATGGTCAGATGGAGATATCCCACCTAGCCCAAGCAGGGAGAGGAAAGCAGTTAAAGAGTTACAAGAAGAATGCCAACGGATGCTCGCAGCATTCCCGACCACATCAGAACAAGACCAAAAAATCCTAGGTACGCCATGCAGTCCCAAAGTTAAATGCAAACCACTAAAAAAACCTCAAGATCTTCTTATATTTGAAGATATTAATAATACCTTATGACGTTGCTGTTTGAAACAACCAACAGATTCTATGCCACAAGCTACAAGAACGCTAGAAGCCTCGATCAAGTAAACATTAACTTCTTATATCTAAAGCTGATTTTATGATATCATTAATGGAGTTTCATCAAGTTCCCATTTGTTTTCATGGCTGCAGATACAGATTGCACCGAAAGTTGTTCATGGAGAAAGTGATCAAGGCATTGGATGTTTATCAAGAACGGATACTGTTCTAGTTCTGAAAATTTTGTACTGCAATTTGAGCTTAGCAGGTATTATGAAATTGTGTTTCAGTCCCTGTAAAGATGTTGGTGTAGCTACATAAATTTCATGAAGTAAATTCAGTTATTAGTCGTTATTAATTGTAGCATCAACGGGAAAAATTTGATAATCTTGAATGGTTGCCTCTTTCTTATATTTCTTATCCATTTCTTTGTAATCTAATTCTGCAAATAGACATATTATCAATGTTCTGTGAATATAAAGGATTTAATTCAAGTTCATACTTCATACCTCAGATCAGCTTTACCGGTTTGGTTCGATTATTTAAAAAAGAGAAAACCAAACCTTTTCGGCTTGGTTTAATGCAACCAAGCTAATAAATACCAAACCGGCCAGTAATAAATATTTTTAAGAAACTCAGATTTTACTCAAATTTTTACCCTAACTTGATAAATTGTATTGATTTTTACCAAAAAGAAATACTAATTTTATTAAATTTTACTTTTTTTGCAAGATTTCACCTACTATATTTTTATACAAAAAGTAAAGTAAAAACTTTTTAAAAACTAATTAATTTAAATAAAAATTAAGCCTTAAAAAAGCCCACAATTTTAAATAAAATGATATTTCATATGAAAATTAATTTGAAGGTAAAATTCATGACATTTAATTAAATTTAAAGTAAATTTTGGAGTAAAAATAAATAAATGCGTAAATAATGATTTTTTTCCTAAATATTAGTCTGGACTTCAAACCGTGAATGTTGGTTCGGTTTTCGGTTTAGGCAAAATTCAAGAAAACCAAACCAAACCAAACCAAACCAAGGTTTACTCATGGAGAGGGGTTTTAAGATAAAACGACTCTGTACTCCGCTGATGATCTCTGGACGCTCTCCACCCTTGGCGGCGGCGGCGATTACCTCCCCAACCAATCAAGCTTGCAAATTTTGCACTTCCAGACTCTCTGCGACTGGTATGTTGATTTTTTTCCATGATTTTGTATATTTTATTTGCTATATTTCTATTTATATTATGTTAAGAAATGGGAAAGGAAAGAAGTGTAGACTCCATCTTTCTTTCCCTTTTCTGTGTTTCCGTCGCCGATCGATGATCCCCGCACACTCCACCGCCACTTTTTATCCTCTTATTGTCTCACTTTTGGTGCAACCTCACGCCACCACGCCAACCTCGTCTTCTGCTGCAGCACTCCATCAATCGGTCAATTGCATTCGATCTGAAATAGGGTCCGTATAGTCTAACCTAGGGTACTCGAGGATTAGATGATATAATGCTCAACGAACTTCGCTTCTTGACTAAGCTGTGAACTTGTGAAAACCTGCTGAGACATCTAAGTTACGTTCTTGTTATTGAGATAATAATCGCATGTCAGTTCTAATTCTAATTTCTAGGGTTATTTCTAAGTGAGAACCGATTTTGATTGCTCTGCAAGTTCTTATTGATAATAGGATCACCATGGCTTCAATTTTTGTTCTATTCCCGTGAACTTTTTATAATACGAAACTATTAATTAGCATACTGCGTGGTGTAGAGCAATTGAAAATGACCCATTTCGATATGGATGCACTGTCAAGCAATGTGAAGTGTTTAGTTTATGAGCCTTAGAGCTTCGTTGTCGAGTCCGATATTTTGTATGATTCTTCATTGATTTTCCTTAGTATTTCTTTGGAATTAGGAATTAGGGATTGGGAACCACTAACATTTCGTATTACTGGACACTTTA
This sequence comes from Cucurbita pepo subsp. pepo, assembly GCF_002806865.2. NCBI lineage: Eukaryota > Viridiplantae > Streptophyta > Magnoliopsida > Cucurbitales > Cucurbitaceae > Cucurbita > Cucurbita pepo. The sequence goes on along the minus strand of NC_036657.1, from coordinate 1,567,619 downwards.
TACCCCCAAGAGAGTATTGATATCGCAAGTGGAACTTTCTATTTGAAGGTTGGACAAAAGGCTCATTTACATTCTTCGTAATCATTATCTAGTGAGAATTTTCAGTAGGTTTGGTGTTGGATAGTTCTAATTCACAAGTTGAAGCTTCTAATGCTTAAAACATGTTTTTGCATACTAAAATCCTGTAAGTGTTCCCTTGGTGATGTGCATAGGGAAAACTTGAAGAGAGGATGGCTACGAATAGCCTGAAGGGTATGATTGCTGCAGCACTCAATAAGGGAGTAACAGAAGCAAGGGCAAGGATATTTGGTCACGTACTTAACCCGACAGGTCAACGATCTACCCACAAGCTTCTGCGCAAAAAACTCATCGGTGACAAAGTAGCAGAGTGGTATCCATATGACATCAAGAAGGATGATCCTCTTATCATGGCTCGTCAAGAACAAGAGTACACTCTCTTTCTATTTGACCTATCATTTGAACAAATTTTTTATGCATAAGATGTAGATTTTCTCCATCAATATATTGGGTGATATTAGGATAAGGAGTGATTTGTAGGAAGGCCATATGTGTTTAGCTTGGAAAATGGGGGACTTTAGGTATATACACACTAGTGAATTTTCTGATTAGTGAAAGGGGGTTTCAATCGGTGCATTTTTAAACAAATTTGGGGGTGTGGATTTCAACTTCCAAGCTCAAGGGAAAGAAGTGCCTCAACTACTGAACTATGCTCATGTCTTTTGTAATTGAATATCAGGATCTTAATGTTATTTGGAGAAGGAAATTAACATGAAATAAATACATACTCCGGGTAGAACAGAAATTGTTCCCAACAGATTTGTCTCAATATTCTGATCATCTGCAATCTACCTTGTTAGGCGCTTGTCCAAGCTCGAAATGCTGAAGCGGCGCGGTAAGGGACCACCTAAGAAGGGTCAAGGCAGGCGTGCAGCCAAGCGCAACAAGTAGAGACAATGACAGTGGAATTGTTCCTGCTAGGGCTTTATCTTTTTGTTGTTTTTTCCTGCCTAAAGTTTAGGTTATGGACCAGTTTCTCATAGTTGTAACGACTTCTATTCATCATAATCGATATTCACTCTGAAGATTCTTCATTGATAATTGAGCGCCCTTGAAGCAAAGTAATACATACTATATTATGCAAAAAGCCAGAAACAGAGCAGCGCACCATGCGTAGTCTGGAAACAAAAGGCATTAATGGAACAGTATACTTGTATGTTGGAGAGAACCAACTGCTAGAATTCATTACTAGAGCTTTGATTCGTGAACAATTCTCTGACTGCAAATATCAGGTTCAGGAATGATAATTTGATTGCCTTGGAACTGAAATGCGGTTCATTTTCCTCCAAGATCTAAATCTAAGGTCCTGCACTGGGCGTGGTTTCTTCATTGATCTGCTTTTGGGTCATTAATTTGTCGTCTTGATGAGCCATATCATAGGTTGCATGAAGACCAAAGAAAACATAATAGATAAGCATCACGAGTGTGCAGATTCCAAATCTTTCAAAAGCCTCAGGACCCAATGATCCCATGAGAAAGACGTTGGTTGCAATCGACAAACTCGGCAGCCATGGCACGAGCGGTACGCCCCAAACTTTCGGCTTTCTTTGCATTGGCAGAAGCAATGAAATCCCCAACGTCCCTAGAAACCATATGGGAACGGTCACGACGTATCCTACCCAACCATTTGAGTAAAGCCCCCAGTATGCAGAAGTTGCCATGGAGGAAGCAATGATGGTTATCAGTAGAATGAAAAGCTTCAACTGGTGTGACCGTGGAGTGACCCCTCTTGCATAGTATCTCCTGACCAGAAGTGCCACGGCCATCATCATAAAGACGAACAGCGTGCTGACCGACAACAAGCTCGCCAGAACATCCAAGCTAGAGAAGAAAGCAACTGAACCACTTGCTACGGTAATCAACAGTGTAGCATTAATCGGAGTTCCAGTCTTTGGATGAACAAGAGCAAACCAAGGAGGAATCATGTGAGCTCGAGCAATGTGCGTTATATACCGACCTTGCCCGAGCGCCCCGACCAGAAGAACAGTAGTCATCCCCTTCAGAGCACCAAGAGCCACCAAATACTTAGCCCATTTCATTCCAACACTCTCAAAGGCAACAGAGTAGGCTGCATCTGGGTTGATATCAGTATACTTCTGCATCATACTCAGCGACAGAGCCATCAGACAGTATATCACAGTGATAACCGACATTGATCCCAACAATCCCAAAGGTATGTCTTTTGATGGATTTTTAGTTTCCTCAGCCATTGTAGCAATGTTATCAAAACCTCCATATGCAAAGTACACAATTGCAGCAGCTTGGAACACTCCTTTCACCCCAAATGGCATAAAAGGAGTCAAATTTGATTTATCAGCATGTACGAAACCAGCAATTATAACAAACAGAATCACCACTGTATTAACAGCAGAAGCAATCCAATTCAGGTATGAAGTTTTCCTCGTGCTGATCATCGCTATCGTTGCAGCGATCGTCAAGACCCCAACAGCAATTGGGTCAAGAAGATTGAACCCATCTTTCAGATTCGTGTGGATACGCAACGAATTGTCGGGTCTGTCCAGCAGTGAGGTTAAGTAAGAAGTCCAAGCTCGGGCGACAGCGGCGGTACCGACAATGCTCTCGAGGAGAATGTTGCCAGCAGTGATGAAAGCAGCAAAGTCCCCCAATTCAATCCTCAGGTAAGCAAAAGAGCCCCCTGCAACTGGGATTTCAACGGCGAACTCTGTATAGCAAAAAACAGAGAGCATTGCAGAAACACCGGAAGCTACATAGGACAGAACAATGGCTGGTCCAGCATGTTTATTGGCTTCTTGGCCGGTAAGAACGAAGATCCCTGCGCCAATTACAGCCCCAAATCCAAACCAGGTGAGATCCCACCAAGTTAAGCAGCGTTTCATTTCATTCTCACTTCGTTTTCTTAGCTCCCCGATTTCATTTTCGTCAAATGATCTGCTTTGAAGACGGTCCATGAATCGAAACCATGTCTGAGACAGAGCAGTCCGGTAATTGCTCAAACTCTGGAAGGATTCTTCCGGCAAGAAATCTTGTTTGCTCCATCTCCACCAATAGCTTCTCTGCTGCTGAACAATATCGTCGCCCATTCTGCTTTCTATGGAAATGGGCATGTGACAATGTGGTCTATATAGAGTTTAAATCCATTAGCACTGTGGCCACTGGCTAATGGTAAGGAGGGGGGGTTTCGAAGATGCCGATGGTGGGCTTGGATTGATGTTGCTTGTCTCGTAGCTCCAACCCGAAAATGACCGTCTTACAGAAATATCTGAATGCTCCCATTGACGTTAGGATCGAAGACTTCCAAGTCAACTACTTTGGCTGTGCTTGGTTGTTCCTAAATCTCATCAAATCTATAATTCTTCTTGACTTTTATGCTTGCTCTGTTTTCTGGTTTCTGTAGGATTATATAATCTTTTCCAAATATTCTCATGTTTACTGTGTAGCTGCTTGTCTTCCAGCTGCTTCCTTCCAAAAATCTATATAGAAAAATGTTATTATTACAAAATCTTTTGGATAAGGATTAACTACAGAAGACTGTCTTTTTAAGGTTTATTTAAGATTTACGTAGATATTGTCGGCTTTGATTCGGTCGGTTACTCATGTCGTCATCGTTGTCAGCCTACAGATATTGTCAGCTTTGATTCGGTCTGTTACTCATTACTCATTGTCTTCATCGTTGTCAGCCCAACAATTTTAAAGTTAGGTTTCCACACCTTTACAAGAAATACTTCGTTCTCTTCTCCAATTGACGTGGGATCTCACAATGCAAACACACTGTTCAGTGCGATGAGGGATCTCACTATTCACCCCTTTGGGGGTCTCGCGTTCTTGCTGACGTGAGATCTTACAATCCACCCCTCATTAGGAGTCGGCGTTCTCGCCGAAACATCACTTGATGTCTAGCTCTAATACCACTATAATAGCTCAAGTTTATCGTCTTCATTGGTCCGTTACATATCGTTGTCAGCCTCAGAGTTTTAAAACATGTCTATTAGGGAGAAATTTTCAACATATTGATAGCATTAATGCAATCTTCTTAAAAGAAACAAGCTAGATTGATCAACATATTCATAGGGATTACATTGGGTCTTTTTTCACATGAGAAAGCAACATATTAGAAAGAAAGAGTGATGAAAGAGGGTTTGGCGACGGCGACGGCGGCGCTCAGATGAGGGCCAGCTGACGGACATTGATGGGGTAGGAATCGGAGGGTGGACCTCTGAAAGCTCGACCAGCAAGAATGGCGGAGGCTGCTTCTGTTGGGTGAAATGCATCCCAAAACACGTACTCATTCCTGTAAAGGCATGGAAATTGCAGAGGCAAACATGTTATTTGCCCTCTGTTTAGCCCTACTCCACAGCACGCCGTGTCCACAACTCGAAACCCTGCATTGCATTTTAATGTAGTTAATAACTTCCCCCTGCTAAGCTAACCATTAATGGCGATCATCTCTCACCGTAGGTATCAGGGTTGTTCAAGATATCGCCAAAAATGGCATACACATTGACGTAGACGAAGGTGGATTCAGGGTGCTGGCTGTTCAGCTGGGTTACTAGCGATCTTAGCCCCTCGTTGAAAGCCCCCAGCATCTTGTTCACATTATCAACGCACCGCCCTGGAGTGGCTGCGCCAGAAGCCCTCTGGTTCGGGATGCAGCCCAACGGCCCCACTCCTGCCACCACGAACTTTCTCAACCCTACGCTCTGAAGCGCCTGTGCAAAATATAGGTTAAGAATCACGGATCTCCACAATACATGATATTGTCTAGTTTCAGCATAACCTCTAGTAGCTTTACTTTAGGCTTACCAAAAGGTCTCGTAACAATGAAGATGTATTCATTATTTATAAACTATATAAACATTTCTTGGTACTCCCTCCCAATAATCCTCTCCTCGAATGAGCTTTCCCTGAGGCCTATGGAGTCCTCGAACAGCCTCCCCTTAATCGAGGCTTGACTCCTTGAACAAAGTACACTATAGAGCCTCCCCTGAGGTCTATGGAGCCCTCGAACAGCCTCCTCATAATCGAGGCTTGACTCCTCAAATACACCGTCATTGTCCCTTTGTTCAACAATTGAGGATTTTATTGACATGGCTAAATCAAGGGCATGACCCTTTTATTCGTTCAATTCTATTGACATGACTAAGTTAAGGGCATGACTCTAAAACTATGTTAGAAATCACGGATCTCCATACTAGTATGATATTGTCCATTTTGAGCATAAGCGCTCGTGGCTTTGTTTTGAATTTTCCAAAAAAGCTTCCTAACAATGGAGATGTTTTCTTATTTGTAATGATCATTCCCTAAATTAGCCAACGTGGGACTCTCTCCCAATAATCATCAACGGTATAATAAACATGTAGTGGGTTAACCCAGAGAAAAAGAACTCACTAGAAGCTGGCGAGAATATCGGTTTAGGAGAAGGTTAGCGAATTGATTAGGGGTATATCTGAAGCGGGAAGTGTAGAGCTCCGGCAACAGGTAGTTGTTAATGTAATCGTTGCTTCCAAACACCAAAAAGGCTAAGGATTTTGATAAATAACGACTCAGATTCCAACTCCCCATTGATCTCCTTAACTCATTCAAAGTGCTTTCAAAATTCACCACTTGCTGGCTCAGGCTGTACCTCTCGCCCTGTATCCAAAACCGATTCGAACGATTAAAAACACGTTTTTGAATAATTTTGAACTTACACAACAACCCAGGAACGCATACGTAATGTCTGCCAGTCTCGTCGAGGATTCCAGCAGCAGCCGAAGCATAGTTGACGCCGTGGAGTATTCCAACTCCGGTGGTGTTCGGATTCGCAAATTCCGGAGCGTTCGGAATTCCAAACATGTCCACTGCAAGACAATCACACATTAAAACTCTTTAAAAAAAAAACAATAGAAACAGGCTCTAAACAAGTCTATGAAGAAAGATTAACGATACCAAACATATCTATAACGGTTCGTCCATTAGAAAACCTCCCGGTAGGACCCGAAAGAAAATCAATCCCATAAGGATAATAATTGGCTCTAGCAACTGATCGGAGAAAATTATTGTTGCCAACATCCACAAGAGAGTCGCCGAACACGAAAATCGCCGGAACCCCATTTGTCTCTGAAACCGTCTCGTCCGAGCATCGGAGGAAGACGACTAGGAGGAGGAGCAGGGCGGCGGAGGCGGCCAAACGAGGTGGCTGGATGATCATGGTGAAACAGGGGATGAGTAGAGGTAATGTGTAATGGTTGGGGAATGTGGGATTATATATATATATATATAATAAGCGTAAAAGAGGAGTGATTTTGGTGTGATTAAGGGAAGAATTTATGGCTTTATTACAGTGTTTAGGGTAAAGATTATAACCGAAAAGTTTGTCAGTTTTCTTGATGCCCTTTCCCACCCTTTTGCCTCATGCTTCTTGCTTCATGCATATCGTTTTGGAGCCAGGTGTTCTTCATGCATATATCTCTGCCTACTACGAGGCTTAAACGTTATAGTCAAGGCTGTCACGACGTGATCGACAATTTTATAACCCGTTATAGTCAAGACCGTCATGATGCGATTGACAATTTTAATATCGAACATGACGACGGTACAAGTCGAATAGACAAGATACGTGTCAAGAACACGAAGTATTACTTTTCCTATCAATGAAAGCTTCAACGGGTACTTTCTTCCAGTAATAACTATGACAACTGTTTATCAACCGTTCATAGATTATCTATAATTGTTAAAAAAAGTTGGAAGTATTAAGGTTATTTTTTTAGATTTTTTATTTTGAAAGTTAGTTTTAGGAATATTTTTGGAAAAAGTGGTTGCAACTTTTTGCATTTATGTCTGTTTTTGGGTTAGTTTTGCAAACTACCAATTTTGAATGAGCTTTGATTTATTATCACTTCAGCTGCTCCTGATGTAAGGGATTACGTGTTACATTCAAATCCTTCTCAAGAACTACCTAACCTTAATCCATGTTTGAACACCCAATTATTAATAAATTACAAATAATAATATTTATTAATCAAACCCAACTATGCATTAGTTTTCAAATTTTCATTTATAGACTTTTTGTATAATCTATATTATCGGGATTCAGTCATATTTTATAGTATATATGGAGCGTTGACTTTGAGGGGTAAGAAATTTGATACTTTTTGTATAATCTATATGATACTCGTTCCCCTCTTCAATCAATGTGAATCTCACAATCCACCTCAACTTATGGCTCTGATACTCGTTCCTCTCTCCAATTAATGTGGATCGGACAATCCACCCATTGTGTTAGATATCATTTGTAACCACTCAAACCCACCTCTTCTTTAGGTTTATAAAACAAGTCGGAAGCATATCAGTTATATAATTGTAACGACTCGAGCCCACCGCTAGTAGATATTGTGTTATTTGGGTTTTTACTCAAGGGTTTAAAACGCGTCAGTGAAAGGTTTTCACATCCTTTTCAAAGGTGTTTCGTGCTTCTCACCGATCAAAGTGGGATACAACAATAATTGATTATACTATATATTTTATATTACCACGTTGGATTGATATACTAATTTATCTTTATGCCCATTACCATATATGTTTTTGTAATTTATTTATTCAAAAGCCTTATTCGCTACTCCACTTCCAGTGATTCAATAAATAAGTGTAAGTTTGGTTCAAGCCCTTCCAATAATTCATCTTCAATTTCCCACTAACCCCACAATGGCCACACCTCATCATCATCTAGTGTTCATCTGTAACCCCGCAATCGGAAATTTAGTTCCGGCAGTGGAATTCGCCGTCCGATTAGTCCATCACGACCCTCGTTTTTTGGCCACGTTCCTCGCCCTCGACATCCCTGGAAGACCCCTCGTCAATGCCTACACCCAATCACGTTTCTCTGCTTCCACTTCTCAAAACATCCAATTCATTGCTATCCCATCTGCCCAACCCCCATCTCCCGCTCTCTTCCATTCCCACATCGCCTATTTGTCATTGTATTTCGAGTCTTATAAGCCCCACGTCAAGCAAGCCATTATTGACCTCCACAATCCCCAAAATTCCGCCCGTGTCGTTGGGGTTTTTGTCGATATGTTCACGACGGCCTTCATCGATGTTGCTAATGACCTCCAAATTCCTAGCTACCTCTTCTTTGCGTCTCCGGCTACTTTTCTTAGCCTCATGGTTCAACTACCTAAGATGGATCGTGACCGAGTTGAATCCTTGATCCGTGACTCGGATGCTGAGTTTGTGTTGCCGAGCTTTGCTCACTCGCTGACTTCCAGTTTGTTGCCGTCCACTGTTTTGAAGACGCGGGATGGTCTTTTCTGGTACGCCCATCACGGGCGTAGGTATGGCGAGACGAATGGGGTTGTTATTAATTCGTTTACAGAGCTTGAGCCTCATGCGCTGAGCTCGTTGGGTGAGATTCCACCGGTTTATGCTGTTGGGCCTTTGCTTGATTTGGGCGGCCCAGCCCAGTGGCAGCCGTCTCGAGCCACCCACCAGAGCGTCCTGAAGTGGCTCGACGGTCAGCCTGAGCGGTCGGTTGTTCTGTTGAGCTTTGGGAGTATGGGAAGTCTTGATAAAGCTCAAATTCGAGAAATTGCCTTTGGGCTCCAACGGGCTGGGTTCCGCTTTGTGTGGGTCGTGCGTCAGCCGCCCAAGTCCCAGTTAGAGCACCCCGACGACTACTCCGATCTAGACGACGTGTTGCCGGATGGGTTCGTAACTCGCACCGCTGGCCTGGGATTGGTCTGTGGGTGGGTCCCGCAGGTGGGGAGGGTTCATTGACTAAATCAAATATAACAATATTTATTAGATTCCTAATTAATTTTTGATTGGGTGATAGGTGAGTATTTTGAGCCACGGTGCTATTGGAGGGTTCGTGTCGCATTGCGGGTGGAACTCGATTTTGGAGAGCTTATGGTTTGGTGTGCCAATAGCAACGTGGCCGGTGTATGCAGAGCAGCAAATGAACGCCTTTGAAATGGTGAAGGAATTGGAATTGGCGGTGGAGTTGCGGTTGGATTACAGGGAAGGAAGCAAGCTGGTGACGGCGGAGGAGCTAGAGACAGCGCTGAGGCGCTTAATGGACGGCGGCGATGAAGTCAGGGCGAGGGTGAAGCGGATGGGAGAGAAGTGCAGAACTGTCCTACTGGAAAATGGTTCATCGTATACGGCATTGAATTCTCTGATTGAGAAATTAACGGCTCAGATTTTGTAATATTTTGGCCTTGGAATAACAAAATAAATAAATAAATTTGTAATCTTTATGGCACCTTATCTTGTGTACGATGTCGTTTTCAAAATTATAATTTTTAAATTCTAAATTTATTTTTCAATAAATATTAGTTGAAATTGAAACAAACTAGACATAAAGTTTTGTGGATCCTACCTAATTTTTATTATAATTTCAAACTATTTTTTATTTTTATGTTTTTAAACCCTTCATTTTCTATTTTAATTTATGTATAATAATTTCTTATAGTATTAAATAAAATTTTAATTATAACATCGTATTGTTTAGTTAATTAATTAGAAACGGTGCGATCTAGCCTCGATTTAAGGGGGAACGAAACATTCTTTAAAAATCTCTCCCTAACAAAGGCATTTTAAAATCATGAGACTGGCGGTAATAAGTAACTAGGCAAAGCGAACGACATCTGTTAGCCGTGGGCTTGAGATGTTACAAATGTTGGGATATGGAGCCTGATGATAGATTTGATAGATGATGATAGATCTGATAGAGATACATTTGGAAGATATCCGAAAGATATCCAGTAAAGATCTGACACAAATATATATGGTAGATATTTGGTAAAAATTTGATAGAGACATATTTGGGAGATTATACGTGTAATTTGAATCTTTGAAAACTATATTTAGTAAATTGAAAAGCTCTCGTCCTTTCTCGCTTTTGTATCTACTGCTGTGTCCTACACTAAAGTCATCAATATAAAGACAATATTTGTCGTATTTTCTCTCTCCTCTGTGTTCTGTAGTCATCAATATAAAACCTTTAGCCAATATTCATTATTCTATTTTCTCTTTCCTGTTGTTTGTGTTAATCTTGACGCGTGTGCGTTTGTATTTTATCTCTCTTGTTTTTTTGTGTTCATCTTGATGGTGAGTTGTTGAGCGATCCTAACAACTAGTATCAAAGCTAACAATGGGTATCAATCCTAACAATTGGCATCAAAGCTAACAACTAGTTTCGATCCTAACAACAAATGGTACAAGAGTTAGCGAGTACGTTGAGTCTTCAAGAAGGGTGGATTATGAGATGAAACATTATTTATAAGAGTTTGAAAATTTGTCGACAAACCTATTTTAAAATTATGAAACTGATAGGTAGGAGTAATGAGAGGGGATTAGAAAGAAGGGATGAGATAGAGGTTAAAAAGTGAAGTGATGGTGTGTTGTGTGTGGTTGTAGATTAGAAGAGAAGCAGTGGCAGTGGAAGTGGAAGAGGGCAGAGGGCGGAGGGGAGGGTTGCTTGAAGGGAGGCGGAAATTTCCAAAAATGGAGGAGAGATGTTTGGAGTTTTAGAAAGGGGAAAGGGATTGACAAGAACAACACCAACACAACCAACAACAACAACCACAACAACTGTGAAGAGTGTTGCGGAAAAGGGGAAATGATGAATTGCAGAAAGGAGAAAGCAATGTGAATGCCTTCACCCTCCTCTGTCTGCGTCTTCAAGATAGATAGAAAGAAAAAAGGATGAACTTTTTGGCAGTTCACGCCACACCCCAAACTGCCACCAAATCCATCAGTAAATGAGATTGGATTGGATTGGATTGGACGTATGATCTCACTGACAACTCTCTCTCTCTCTCTCTCTCTTTCTCTATCTTAATTTACTTCTTCATCTTCACAACAAATTGGGATTCCCTCATTCACATTTATCTCCTCTCATCCCCTCCCCTCCTTTCTTTTCTACCTTTCAATCACGTTACTCTCGTTCTAACATTGCATCAGAGTCATGCTCTTAACTTAGAATCTTCATGTGTCCAACAAAAAAGTTATAACCCTAAAAGATATAACAAAAAATAACTCAAATGTCAAACAAATGGTGCTTCAATTATTGAGAGGAGTATTCTCACATTGACCCATTAAAAAAAAATTATAGGTTTATAAATAAGTAAAGTTGTCTCCTTTTAATAAACAAATAAAATGTGGGTCGTTGCATAAACAAACAAACAAAGAAGACAAAATTTACAATATGGGTTGTTACATAAACACTTCAACCAATACGGGACCTACTCAATCAGGGTTGTTATTATTGATTTATTTCGGTAAGTAAGTATGGTTGAATAGGGTTGGATTAAGATAGTTGCGAGGATAAGTAGAGAAGCAAAAATAATGAAAATATAGAGCAGCAGAAAGAATGCAGGACATGGGCATGGGAGGAGGAGGGGCCATGGCCATAGCCATAGCCACCCATATGGGCCCCCAATTATTTGGGAAATATAAGTAGATTACATGATGCGTCCTCTGCATTTTTTCTTGTTTAAAGCTTCAAATTCAGAATTACAAATCAATCAAACAAACAAACTTCTTTTATATATATATATATATATATATATATATATATATATATAGAGAGAGAGAGAGAGAGAGAGAGAGAGAGAGAGATGCCCCTTGTCCTTCCTACCTCGGCCATTGACAAAACAACTCGAAATGACAGATGCAACATTCAGACTCACACTGCCATTCACACTCACCAACAGACACAACAAAAAGCAACCCAATTAATATTAATTATTAATTATTAATTATTTTATTAATTCATCCCAATCCACCCTATAAAAACAAGTGCAACTCCCCCACCCATGGTTTCTAACTCACACCCATTTCCCTATCAAACATGAATTTCAGTCACACCATGGACATTACTCTTCACTCCTCTATGCCTCTCCCCTTCGCCTACAATTGCGCCATTCTCTCCGCCTCTTCCACTGCCTCTTCTTCCTCTTCCTCTTCTTCCAATGCCGGACTTCTGTCCGGTCCTATCATGGATACCAGAATATGGAGTAAACTGCCGCAGAAGCTGCTGGACCGGGTGGTCGCGTTTCTTCCGCCGCCGGCCTTCTTTCGTGCCCGTTGCGTCTGCAAGAGATGGTACGGCCTTCTCTTTTACGCTACCTTTCTCGAAACCTACCTCCAACTCTCCCCTCATCGCCGCCACTGGTTCCTGTTCTTCAAGCTCAAAGGCCTTTCCAGCCACATTTACAGGAATGATACTAACTCCCCACTTGGAGTACCCGCCTCCAGACCCACCTACGAGGGGTACATCCTTAAACCCTTTTTTTTTTCCTAGGTTTAAATATTATTATTTTTTTGTTGCCCGAGACATTTTTTAAATTGTAAGACTGATGACTATATAGTAAACCAGTAACAATATTTGTTAGTAATGGGCTTTCACGATTTATCAAAACCAAATAACAGGCTGTGAGACTAGTGGTTATGTGTAACTAGTATCTGCTAGCGATGGACTTGAGCGGTTACAAATGGTATCAAAGCCCAATAATAAGCTAGGAAGGTGATGGCTATACATAATTAGTAACAATATTTACTATTGTGGATTTGAGTAGTTACAAATGGTATCAGAACAAGGGTCTACAAGGAGGTCACAATCCGACCTCAATGTAACAAATAAGTTTTAAAATTGTAAGGTCGACACAACACATGATACTAATTAGCTAAAGCTAACAATATCCATGGGTTTGTTACAATTTTATTCTCTATTTCAATTTTAAGATCAATATAATTGTAAAAAATTGTGAAAATTTAGAAATCAATATAAAAATATCAATTTTTGATAGGTACCTGTTTGATCCATATGACGTGGCATGGTACCGGCTGTCGTTCGCTCAAATTCCGGCGGGGTTCTCACCGGTGGCCTCCTCCGGCGGGCTAATCTGTTGGGCGCCGGACGAGGGGGGTCCCAAAAGTCTAATCCTATCGAACCCAATTCTAGGCACCTTATCTCAGCTGCCCCCGACAGTAAGACCACGCCTATTCCCTTCAATCGGCCTCGCCATAACCCCATCTTCCATAGACGTGACGGTGGCCGGAGACGACTTAATATCCCCTTACGCCGTGAAAAATCTAACGGCAGAAACCTTCCACATAGACAGCGGCGGATTCTACTCAATGTGGGCCACCACCTCAGCTCTGCCACGTCTATGCAGCTTCGAATCAAATCGAATGGTCCACGTGGAAGGAAGATTGTACTGCATGAACTACAGCCCATTCAGCATCCTTGCATACGACGTGTCACAAAACAAGTGGTGGAAAATCCAAGCACCAATGAGGCGGTTTCTACGGTCGCCAAACCTGGTGGAGAGCCGAGGGAAACTGCTGTTGATGGCGGCGGTGGAGAAGAGCAAATTGAACATACCAAAGAGCCTCCGGGTATGGGGGCTGCAAGGGTGCGGAACGACGTGGATAGAAATGGAGCGAATGCCGCAGCAATTGTACGTGCAGTTCGAGGAAATGGAAAAAGGGTGTGGGTTTGAATGCGTGGCGCATGGGGAATTCATGGTGGTTTTAATTAAAGGGTGTTGGGATAAGGCCGCGCTCTTGTATGACATGTCCAAGAAACTCTGGCAGTGGATTCCGCCGTGTCCCTATATTGGCAACGGCGGCGGCGGCGGAGAAGAGGTTCTTCATGGGTTTGCTTATGAGCCGAGATTGGCCACGCCAGTCACCGGACTCATCGATCACTTCTCCCTTCCCTTTCACAATTACAACGCTAATCATCCGTGATGAACAGAAAATAATTTAGCGTTTTTTTTTTTTTTTTTTTTTTTTTTTTTTTTTTTTTTTTTTTTTTTTTTTTTTTTTTTTTNAGGTTTAATTGGGTAGAATTTATTTTGACCAAGTCAAAGAGAGATAATGTTGTATGAATATGCGTTTTCCTCAAATTCAGAAACGTTGGGTGTCTGCTGTCATCCTCCGAATCGTAAATTTAGGGCACGCCGACCGCCAGTACTTTACGTTTTTATTATGTTACTGTTCTTTTCTTTGTTCTGTTTTTTTTCAATTTAATTTAATTTTTGTTCTTGCTTTTCTCCTTCTTCCATGGAAGAAATCAGCTTCCTCTACGGATAAGACTGCAATAGCAGACAGATGAGTCGAGGAGTCGGGTTTCTGGGTGTTGACTCTCTCCGCGTGGGACACTGTTCCTGTTAGAAATTAGGACTCTCCACAATGGTATGATATTGTTCCTGTTAGAAATCATTCTCTCTCCGCGTGGGACACTATTCCTGTTAGAAATCAGGACTCTCCACAATGGTATGATATTGTTCCTATTAAAAATCATTGACTCTCTCCGCGTGGGACACTGTTCCTGTGAGAAATCATTGACTCTCTCCCCGTGGGACACTGTTCCTTGTTCCTGTTTGAAATTAGGACTCTCCACAATAGTATGATATTGTATTGTTCGTGTTAGAAATCAGGACTCTCTCCGCGTGGGACACTGTTCCTTGTTCCTGTTAGAAATCAGGTCTCTCTCCGCGTAGGACACTGTTCCTTGTTCCTGTTAGAAATCAGGACTCTCCACAATGGTATGATATTGTATTGTTCCTATTAGAAATCAGGACTCTCTCCGCGTGGGACACTGTTCCTATTAGGAATCAGGACTCTCCACAATGGTATGATTTCCAACGTAGGACACTATTCCTGTTAGAAATCAGAACTCTCCACAATGGTATGATATTGTCCACTTTGAGCATAAGCTCTCGTGACTTTACTTTGGGCTTCCTCCAAAAGGCCTCAAATGGAGATACTATTTCTCACTTACAAAACCCATGATCTTCCACTAAATTAACCAATGTGGACTCACTCCCAATAATTCTCAATAGTTCCACCTCATCTCTCTCGACTCGATCCATATCTATTTGATATCTAAACTATTACAGATTTTGTCTCTTGTCCCCTTGTAATTCTAAAACGATATTTGTTACTGAGAGTTTTTCACATACTTATAATAAATGTTTTAAACATGATGATAATTAAGGTTAACATATGTTTTTTTTAATAATTAATTTAAATTTTATATTTATAATATAATATAATATAATATGGGTATGTTTTGTAACTATTGTTTGTAAAAGATATAATTAATTAATTAAGGATGTGACAATAAATTAAATATGGTACTATTGATTTAATATATATAGTTAAATTAGTAAATTAATTGAAAAATAAATAAGTGAGTGTTTTTACAAATTATGAGTTTTTATATTTGTATTATATATAATTTACAGCTGTTAAAAGAAAAAGGGAGGGAAAGAATGGAAAAGGGGGCGTTCCAGTCTCCAGAGTCGGTAGACCTAGTTAACTGCCAAACGACTATACTGCTTACTTCAATGCCTTATGCTTCGTGACCATGAGGCCTTCGAATCTTGGTGCTCTCAGATCAGCTCAGGGAAGCTACTCCATGAGTTATCTGATTCGTATGAAATGCTGAAATACATGGAAATGGAGGCGAACGGAAAAGGGATTTGCATCTAAGCCTAAACCACTCGCATTTTCAAGACCTCAGAAGTCTACGCCCTGTCGGTTGGTAAGTCTTTTTGAAGATTTCTTCATCAATTTGTGGTTGATTCTTCCAATTGGCGTTCAAACTGAGCGTTCTGTTGATGTTGTGATTTTGTTTCAAATCTCGTTTGTGGATTTTTTTTATTTATTTGTTTTTAAGTTCTCTTGTTTTATGGAGGATATGAATTAGACATCAATTTATCTGTTCGAATCATTGGGGATTGTCGATTTTTGTGCTTTCTGAGTTAGTTAGATTTGGTGGATGTGTTTTTTGGTGCGCGATCTCGTTTCGGCTTCTTCTTCTGGCTAAACTTTCGAGTTTTCATGCTTAGGGTTTGGGTAATGGCTCCGACAGAGGTGAAAACGCTGTATCTGCAATTTCTTCCGCTTCTGACGTTAATTTGGGTGTCCAGAATGGGCGCCTCGGACACTGTAAGGAACTCAAATTCGACTGATTTTTGTTTTTTCCTTCATTACTGCTTGATGTTATATTCTTGTTTTGGCTTTTCCATCGGAATCAATTAAATGTTGTGCCCCTGTTTTGGGAAATTATGTCATGAAGTTTCCTTTGGCTATATGTAGATGTTCAACGACTCAGTAAGTGGGCATTCGGTTGTTTCCCGAAATGAAAACCCAAAAGGTATGCAGTTAACTTCTAGAGTTGCTACTTTGCCTACAACAGTTCGGTGAATTGAAGGAAGAAGAAAACAGTTTAGGTTTTTTTCAACTTGGAAGATCTATGAAAAAAAAAAAAAAATGATCTCTTCTTTCTGAATATGAAAGATTTTTCTATGTTTAAGCTCATCATTCATAATTAAATCAGAGTCTTCTTCTGCTTGCTGATTATTTATGCGACATGTCCTATTTAGTTTTTTAGTTTACTTTTCCCTTTTTCCTTCCTTGCACTCAAGCATACTACATCCTTATGAGAATCTGTCTCAATTTCTGTTTGTCATTGTTATACTGTGGTTATAATATGGCAACCTCAAATGCTTTTCTTTTCTCTTTGGCTAGGACGGTGCTCACATGGTTGGTTTATTAGCCCAAACAGGACTAAGTGCTACGGTTTTATGTCGAGCCCTAAATCATGGAATGAATCAGAGAACCAATGTAATGGTTTAGGCGGGAACTTAGCTTCTCTGATAACATATCAAGAGTTTAGCTTTGCACAAAACATGTGTAATGGAACTTTTGGTGGCTGTTGGGTTGGTGGCAGAGTGTTCAACTCTTCAAATAACTTTGTTTGGAAGTGGTCGGATAGTGTTTCGAAATGGAACGATTCCATTATTCCCAGCACAGCTTCACAATCTAATTGCAAAAATGTCTCTTGCCGCATGAATGATTTGATTGAAACATGTACTTTGATAGTTGGTGGACCAGCAGCACCCTTCCTTAGGGATGAGAAATGCAACAGTTCTCACCCTTTTATATGCATGATAAATCTAGGTATGCCATCATCTTAGGCGTTCTTGTCACGTAACTCGTTAACAGAGTGAGAACTTATAGCAAGAGAGGAATGGAATGAATCTAACATGTTTGGTATTTCCATTTCCTGGTTGTTAGGTAGTTTAGTCATTGATAGATGTTGTGATCCGCACTGAGATTGATATTGTTTTAATTGTATCAGATGATAGATGCCAGCGCATGCACTGCCACAAGGAGTATCTAGTTATTCTAGCTGTTGTGAGTGGGTTGATATTTTGCACGACGTTTGCTGTTGTGATTTGGCTTCTTGCCTACAAGAGGAGCAAAAAACGGAGAAGGTCTCGGAAGGTATCCAATCCTGCAGCTTCTGCACTGGTACCACCTTCATGGAAGGTGTTTACCAAGGAAGAGCTGAGATCTATTACAAAAAACTTTAGTGAGGGAAACTGTCTTCTTGGAGACACAAAAACAGGTGGTACATACAGTGGACTCTTACCTGATGGTTCAAGAGTTGCAATTAAAAGATTAAAGAAGTCCAGCTTTCAGAGGAAAAAAGAGTTTCATTCTGAAATTGCAAGAGTTGCTAAACTTCGTCACCCAAATCTGGTTGCCCTGAAAGGATGCTGCTATAATCATGGTGACCGGTACATTGTTTATGAATTCGTTGTCAATGGACCCTTAGATCAATGGCTTCACCATGTACCGAGAGGTGGTCGAAGCTTAGATTGGACCATGAGAATGAAAATTGCCACGACTCTCGCCCAAGGGATTGCGTACGTACAATTTATGGATCTTTTCTTGTTAAAAATATGGATCTTTCTTGTTAAAAATATGGATCTCTCAAGATTCAGAGGAACTATTACTTTGATTGATAATCCTACCTCTTCTCTAGCAATTATGAACTGACTCTCATCTTTCATGTTGTGTACAGGTTCCTTCATGACAAGGTCAAGCCACACGTGGTACATCGTGATATCCGTGCCAGTAATGTACTTCTTGATGAAGAATTTGGAGCACATCTGATGGGAGTTGGCCTATCGAAATTGGTGGCATATGAAGCGATGCATGAGAGGACGGTGATGGCAGGAGGAACCTATGGATACCTTGCTCCTGAATTTGTCTACAGAAATGAGCTAACGACGAAGAGCGATGTCTATAGTTTTGGGGTGCTACTGCTTGAAATTGTGACGGGTAGGAGGCCTACACAGGCAGTTGATTCAGTTGGTTGGCAGAGCATTTTCGAATGGGCAACACCACTTGTGCAGGCTCACCGTTACCTAGATCTCTTGGATCCTTATATAACGGGCAGTTCTACTTCTGGGATTCCGGAGGGTGGTGTTGTTCAGACGGTGGTGGACCTTGTGTATGCTTGCACGCAGCATGTCCCATCCATGCGCCCTAGAATGTCGCATGTTGTTCATCAGTTGCAGCAATTGGCCCCTTCACCTCTCACTATGAAGTAAAGATTTCCCATTGCTAGATTCTAACTTGGAATGAAGCCAGTTAGTCTAGGACAGGATCCAAGGTAGGTAGTCACATTTAACCCAATTTCTGATTAGTTTTCGAACGCTAATCTCCGGTGTGCACGGCGGTATGACCACTTCACTTGGTCAAACTATTGTGCAATGTTCAATATCTAATGGTAACAACAAACACTATTATTTAACATAACTTGCAACTGATCAGGCAAAATGATTCATCCGGCAGTTGCTTTTCTTTTAATGGACTCTATTCTTGCCAGAAATTGAGCTTGAATGGTGAGAAAATGATTGAATACAACCCACGATAATAGGTTGTAAAAATTGAATTTACATACAACATGAAGTTTATTAGTCTTGCTTACGACCAAGGGGCAGTACAAATCTACGAAGATGGATTGTACAAATGAATTAACATGTAGCACTTCTACTAAGTAACTAATTAGTTTTGCGTACTGGGAACAAAGAGTAAAAGTACTACAGATGGTTTTCTAGAAATTCCAAGACAGCCAAACCCGCCGCCCAAATGTCATCCTCCAATACATGCTCGGAGGGGGAGTGACTTACACCTCCACGACAGCGGACGAACAACATTCCCACCTGCCAATTCCCTCGTGTTAACGTATAACCATGTCGATGCAAATGCAAAAGTAGAACTTTTAAGAATTACAGTATAAACGTTGAGAACAAACCTTCGTTAAATAAGACATTGCCATTGCATCATGCCCGGCTCCACTCATTAATACAGGTACTTCCTCCTGAATCTCGCCTACCATTTTTTTTAGTGCAGCGGAAGCTGCAGATTTCAGCTGCGAGCTCAGCTCCGAATCACTAATTACGGCATTTGCATCATGCTGAAAGGAACAGACAGAGTAGATTATTGATGAGAAATGGAATTAAATGATAAATGTGGACAACCAACACAATGGAAGATACACACCTTACGTTCGATATTGCACAAAACCGACCGGCTGCTGCAAATTTTATGTACCTGATTAGAGAATTCATAAATTACAGCTTCTCGTCCTATGTCATCGATAGTACGTAAATCTACAGTGAAGGTCACCTGTAACATGCCAAACATTAAAAATTGTCTGGTAAAAAGGTACGGTCTGCAGTGCCTCTATATCAAATGCTTGCCTGGCCTGGAATGACATTGCTTGCACTGGGCCATGTTGATATCTCTCCAACCGTACAGACAAGAGATGTGGAAAGTGATTTCAGGGTCGAATCACTGCAATGGCCATCAAAAGATAAGTAACTCTCTGGTTGCTTACAGAGTTTTTCCAATTGTACAATCAATTCAGCTGAAGCTGCCATGGGATCTTGGCGCAAACGCATTGGAACCGTTCCTGCATGCCCCTGAGAACCTCTCACTGTAACCTGCAATCTTTGTGCACGGATCGCTCTATCAAACGAAACTCACATCCCAACTTCAATAAATCCATTCTAGTTCTTTCGTGAAACAAGAAAGTCAGATTTCCTTCCTTTCAGTTTTACACACCAGCTAAATTATAAATTTGGAGGGAGAAAAAGTAAGTAAATTAACTATAACGTTTCAACTTTTAGGATTAGGTAGGCAAATACTACAGCCTTTCAGGAAAATATAAACGTCCAATAGTGGACCATGGGTTAAAGTGCAACTTCAAGTACATTTCTATTATCAATTGTACTCTTGAAGTCAAAATGACCGAGCTTCAAAACTCTTCCATTAATTGGATTTTCCTCGGTTGGGATGATAAGCAAAGAATGACTTTTAAGTTATAAGCATTTTCTCTGGGAGTAAAGATCTAAACACAAACATGCTTATCAACCATGACATATAGCAAGTTAGTAGTCAAGAAACGTGATCATTAATGTTTCAAAAAGTTGTGGCCATGCCATTCAATGTGTGGCAAGCCCTTCAAATAAACGATTAACAAAATTCTCCATGACCTCCAGGTTATTTAACTCATGTACCTTTAGGCGTGTCTGCCCAGCAATGCCTCTAACCACTCCAAGAGGAAAACCAGACCACTCAAGTACGGGACCTTGTTCAATATGAACCTGAAGGTCAAAGCAAACAACAATGCTCTCACAATGGTTGAAAAGAACCGATTAATATACCTAAGTTCTAAAAATAAGTTTTTAAGTGAAGAATAAACACCAGAAAAGCAACCAGGTCATACCTCAACATATCCCCAGACAGACTTACGGTCATACTTGAGTTGCAACAGGTTCTCCTCTGTTATCTGTACACCACTCTCCGTAATAACATCTTTTATAGTCATGCCACTGATAAAAGACTGTTAATTAATATGCAGATAATAATGAGTGATAAGCATCCAGTGAGTTCGGAGTTGCGTAACAAAACCTTTTATCTGATATTTCCAAAGATGAAACTGGTAAGATACCAGCAATAGCAGCACTTCCTAAAAAGGTTGATTGAAACCTCACGCCCTCTTCATCACTGAAGGCAATCACCTGCATTATTTTGTAGTTGATTATAACTAAATGTGACACGGTAGAAATGTTGTCGTATCAGGACCAATAATGTTCCTGATTGTTTCCTCCAATATGTACTAAAAGTACCATTTGTTTGCGTGACAAACAGTTCTCCAAAAAATTGAGAAAGATTTTTCTCAGGATGATAAAAATTGGAGGAAGAAGATATCTAAAACAAGTCACTTATTTCTTCCAAATTCACTATTTTTAATGAGAAAGTAAATAACTCAAACCTCAATTGGCCTCTTTAATTCTTCTAACTTCCCATTCATATAAAAAACTTTCAAAGCAGAGATAGCAGATATGATGCCTAATGCGCCATCAAATTTTCCAGCATCAACAACAGTATCCTACGAGGAAAAAAACGAAATTTTAATTCTTAGCTCGATATGCAACATAAATTCTTGCCTCTGCTTAGGGGAAGTCAAATAATCACCAAGTGAGATCCAATCAATAATGCTTCAGCACTTGCATTCCTGCCCTCAGTTCGACCATGTAGATTGCCCATGCAGTCAACCCACCTGAAAAATGTTCATGATCACAAGTCAATAACAATTAAGACTTCTTCCAGATGAGGAGATGTAGAAATCTAACGTTCTTAATCCAGCATCCTCCATCCATTTTTGAAGAAGAAATCTTGCTTTAATTGAAGCTGGACTCAAGAATGTCCTCTCAAGATATTGAGCCGCATCACTCACCTGGTAATTGGGACTATTGTAAGATAACTGTTAAGTTTACAGCAGGGAATATTTAACACAAACACAGAAAACTCACCATTTTACAGTTTTTAAGTTGGAACAGAACTCAACCTCTGGTATTCAGCAGGTTTATCTGGGGGAAGGGGAGGACAACTTTTCATGGACTAAGCTATAATATGTGGAGTACCGCATAAAATGAAGTGTTTGATAATGGGAAGTGGAAGTAACCAAGGTAAATACTTCAGAGACGAAAAGATCTGAAATTCAGTCATCTTTCAATCGAAACTTACTAAGAAAGAACAAAACTATGAAAAATTGCAGGAACTCTTTCATAACCTATTTCTGAAGTATTATTCTGTAAAATCAAGTTACATGGTCAACACATGACATTTTTATATTATGAATAGAAAACACGAAGATACCATGCAAATCGTCCAATTATTCAGTGAATTTAACAAGTACCAAACATTAGCAAGGGGAGGCTTATTGCAGCTAACAGAGAGAGGGAAAATGGAGTCGTGGTCCACTACCTTCCCTAGTTCGTTCAATCTTCCTACCGCTTCGTCCTTGAGAATTTGCACGAACAAATCAGCCCTTCTGTTATTCGAATCTTCGGCTACATCTCCTGGAAAAATTTGAGTAATATTTTCAGTGTTCAACATACAATCGTTCACTAACATGAAAAATAATTTCATTAGATATGGTTGTGACAACTAGAACATCATCATAAAAGCGGATAATAATCCCGCAACAGCGAGAATACCCAACCAAACAGAATATTCCCGACCTAGAAAGGAAAGAAAAAAGAAAACCTGCCTTTTATGAGCAACATACAATAGTTATGATTTACTACGACAGATAACGCGATGTAGAAGAAACAGATCTGTCAACACCTCCGAAAAAATATGTTTGAGCAGATATTAGAACAAGTGATTTTCCAGAGTTCATCGACGGAAAGTGAAATTTAATCACGTACGTTATCCGTAAAAGCATAAACGAGTGGTTCGTATTCATTTCGATTCAGTTTTATGTATTTTCACAAAGGAACATCCATTTTCCATCCCGAGGGAGTAAGGCAAAGTAGCATATCAAGACGAAACTAAAAAGGAAGATGATGGAAATACCAGTAAACGCGTAAGCGGTGGGAGGAGATGAAAACAAAAGTAAAAAGATCAGGTAGGAAAACAAGATGGAGAATGAAGAATAGTAGGGATAATGATGCCGTTGATGATTCTTGATGAAAAAAACGGTCGTGGAAGCAGAGGCAATGGCCATGACCGGCGGCTGCAGTGATACGAAGAAGAAGCGGCGGAGAGAAAAGGCAGCCGGAGAGCTATGGCGGAGGCCGAAAGCCTTTCTGGAATTTGGAATTTGGAACTAGGCTTTTGGCGTCTGGCTCCCGGCTCCCGAATTCCGGAATCTTCAACTCATTTGTGGGGCGCGGAATTCAGGTGGGCCTCTACCGTCTACGCGCCAATTATAGGAGGAGGCTATTACAACGAGGATCAATTAAGAAATCCATTTAAATTAAATTAAATTAAATTAAATTAAATTTCTATTTTAGAATTTGAATTTAAAATATAGGTGCACGAAAATTTTCAAGTTGCGTGTATGAAAATATCACAATTTAAATCACATAATTAAAAATAAAAATAAAAACAATTATATGTAACAAATATTTAATTATTCATTTATATTATTCAGTGAATCTTGTGCGAAAAAAGAGAGAAAAAAAAAATTAAATTATATAACTAAAAAATGATTTGTTTGGTTCTGTCACGTGGCATCACGTGCAGTAAGAATACATGCAGAATCTTGGGAGATGATCACTGATTTGGATTCTTAATTAGTTTCTAACGGGGGCCCACACTCATTAATTGATACTGTACGGGCGGGCCAGTGGCCATTGAAAATACAAAATAATATAAATTCCCTTTTATATTTTCGGATTTATTGAATTTAGCGTATATTTATTTTCAGATTTTATAATGAAAATACTCTAAATTCTGAAAAAAAATATATTATTTTGATTGTGCCAAGATTTTAAATTGAAAAGTGTAAAAAGGATGGTCATACAATATTTATTTATATTATTAAAATAAATGTCTTTTTCAACTAAATAAATATTAAATATTTAAAGTTATATCTTATATTTTGTACGATTTTTCATCTGACAATTTCATTATATTATTGAATAGAGGACAAAAAAATATTGAATTTTTTTCTCGTCCTCCTCTATTATAGAAAATTTATTATCACACTATATTATCGTTTTCATTCTAATGTAGTCTGAGTTAAAAAAATATCTATTATAGTAATAAAAAAAATTTAATGTGCTCATTGAATGGTCAATGTTGCGAGGAAAAGAAAGCAAATTGGGATTTGAGTGCTTAATTTGAATTATGGCCACTTCCAAATGATTATTACAAGAAATTTGGGACACGTCCTAAATGTCACAATCGTGTAGCTTAGCTAGCTTCCACAATTATTCATCAAATGTAATTAATATTTGATAATTTTGTCCTGATATATTTATTTGAATAATAATTAAGATTTTTTTTTTTTTTTTTAATGAAAAAGTTTAGTTTTTTTAAATATTTTTTAATGGAATTAAAAAAAAAATCCTAAAACTAAATGATTATAAAATGATATTTTACGTTTTAGATTTATTAAAGCTGGACGATTTTATTTATTTATTTATTTATTAGTGCCGACTTTTCCTCGCATGGTGGAGGATATACACGATCGACAGTGCGAGTGGGACATTATTTAGTCAAAAAAGCGTAAAATCAAGTAGCACAAACAAATATATCATATTTATATTTCTTTAATATATTTAGCCCATCAACCACTCACCTTTATTTATTTATTTATTATTTTGAGAGGAAAAAAAAAATGTGTGCATATATTGATGATAATGAAAGTTCGAGATTAAAATTAATTGATTTTAATTCTTTTAAATAGCTTTTACGAATTAGTTGATCTAAAAAAAAAAAAAGTATGTGACACCGAAGTAAATAAGATGGACATAAATGGATCAAGACTATATTCGAACGAGAATGATCTTGATGATTGGATGACTAAGAAATGTTTAAAGAACATAAAAGTTACAATCTATATCAATACGATACACATTCGTTTTTTGATTACTCAATTATAGGAACTCTATAGTTAAGCGTGTATTATTCTGACCATTTCCTGCCATGTATGTGAGTGAGGACAAAGTATAATGGAAGTGCTCGTGTTTAAAAGCGAGGAATAAGTAACTTTGCCCGAAGTGTTGGAGATATTAAAGGTGAATAAATTTGTGTTTGAAATTAAAAGGGAAAAGATTGAAAGAGACAAGATGGAATAATTGGGTGAGGGGATAAGGGATTGTGTTTTTATGGTGGAAATTGGGTTTGGATTGGGCATTAGTGCTTGTGGTGGCTGCAAAACTTCTGGAACCTCCTCCTCCTTTTTATTTATTTACATAAATTTAAATAAATAAATAAATACATAATTTCTATCCTATTTGGGCCTCATTATTGGACCGGCCCATACAATAATCATAGCCCAACTTGAGCATTATGATATTGGGCCGGGGAACTGGGCCCGGTTTCCACCTTGAGAAGAAACAGAAGAAAATCGGTATCGTATTATGGAGAAGACAATATGGAAGTGGACAGTGAAATTTGTGTAAATTATTGTAACAGTTTTGTCGTGTAGAAAGAAACAAAGACGAAACTGTTTGGAAAAGAAGAGAGCAAAATCCAAACTGTGTAGAGAGATTCCCTTCTGGACACCCACAACAAACAACATGGCAATTGGAAGAATTCATGATTCTCTGTATCTTTGACTGTCTGTATTAAAAAAATTTACAAATTTAGTCTCTCATTTTTTAAATATCTATTTATATTTAATAAAATTTTCCATTTTTGTTCCTCCGTTTAATAGATTTATAAAACTGTTGAAATCTCTCTTTAGTAAACGTGTTTTAAAATCGTGAAACTAATAGCGATACGTAATGAGCAAAAACATACAATATCTACTAGTAGTGATCTTATTTTAATAGACGTATTTATTATAAGAGTGTGAAAATTTATTTCTAATAGACGTATTTATTACAAGGTTCTAGCAACATGCCATTAGGATGATGGGATTTGAAGAGGGTGAATTGTGAGATATCACATTAGTTGGAGAGGAGAAGGAAGTACATTTTGCGATCTCTACCACTTTTGCTTTAGTGGAGTGTTCCTCAAGCCTTCAAGTAGCTATGCATCTAGCGTCAATGTTTGTTACTTATTGAGTCAGAATGTACCAATTTTTCGAGTACGTCATATTGATGCGTTTACCGTATGGTCCCAAACCGAGACATACAGCTTGGAAATCCATGAACTGAAAATGGATACTGGAGAAGCGTTAACTGAATGGATGAGTGATTGAAGTTGTGGGGTCTATATATATAGTGAAAAATCTGGAATTAAATTGTTTGCTGTTTGGTGGTTAGACATTTATAAATTGGTTGGTGTGAGTATCTGTGTCGGCATTTAATTTCAAAGCTCACGGGGTCCCTCCCTTCTTTCTCTCTCTTTTCAATATATAAAATATAATATTATTTCATGTTTTTTTACCCTTTTTGGTTGGCCAACTTTACCAGAATTATGTGCTAAAAACATGCATAGAAAAGATAACCAACTTTATACATGAAAATGAAACCCCTACATCCAAACAGTTGAAAACAGGGTTTTAATTTTGAACCTCAATGCATAAAATCATATTATTTTGGCATCACATTATCACAAACAAAACAGATAATTTTTAGTTCTGATAAGACTGGGAACAGTCTCTGTTACCGAATGGAAGCATCATAAATTTTCAGACCTCTGCCAACATTCATCCATTTCTCTCTCTCTCTCCTCTCAATCCCAACACAATTCCATCCCACTGGAATTGGTCGGATTTCAATCCACCTCCTCAGGAAATGGTCGGATTTCAACCTATTTTTTCCTTAAATTATTTCACACACCTCAAATATTATGACCTAATCTACGATTACCGTCCACACTTGCGTGTCGAGTTGACCAATTAGTAGAGAAGATACTGAGCTTTTGTACTCGATATCGAATGTACTTTAAATTCATAGAGGTTTTCATCTTATGGATTGATTTTTTTTTTTTTTTTTTTTTNGATCATGATAAGAATATTTTATAAATGGTAAGTTTTGAAAGGGAGAGGCAGGAAAAGAAGGAATAAAAATATATGGGTTTTGGTTTGCATGTTGTTAGCTACCAAACAAAAGTAGCCCCTACAGTTAGGCAACAGGGGAAGGATAGTAGGGTCAACAAACAGAGGTTGGTCAAAGGGTTTTTTTGACGATTATACCCTTACTGGTTGTTATGGGGTCCACGTCTTTTCTGACAAATCACTTATAAATAATAATAATAATAATAATCTAAAATCTCCAACTCCAAATACTTCACAGTTTTGTTCCCTTCTTCTTCCCTTCGCCATTTCACTATCCTTTTGCCTAATTCTGGCATCTTCCTTTGACCAATGGTCAAACTCATTATCAATCTATTATTTTTAATTTTTTGAAAATCAGAATTTACCGTTTACTTTACGGTAAGAAAAAGAAAGACGGTAAAAGAGTAATAATATTATAATGGTGAAAGTAAATCCAAGTATCCCCTACACAGAGCTTTCGATCCAAGACTGTGATAAACTCTGAACTCTGGGGGCCAACTGTACCGATGCAATGATATGCCGCTTGAATGGACAAACAACTCGGTCAACGCAAGACTAGTCAAATCAACACACCTTCTCCAAAAATTAAAAAAAAAAAACAATTAGATTAAAATTAAATAATTAATATTTAAACAAAATTGGGTATCCAACGGTTTGTGCTCTCTGCGGAGTATTAAAATGTACAGAATAATTGTACGGATTTCTGGGTAAATACGTGGAATGACGATTCATGTATCAGACAATATGCATCAAATGATTAAAAATTTAATTGTCTGTATAAAAAAAAAAAGAAAAAAAAATGAACCTCGTAGATAAATATAAACTTTGTATAAAATACCAAAAATAGCATTTTCTTTATAAATTTAATCGCAGGGTGACACGTGTACTGGAGACAATGAAGTATAAACGCCGTATCGGATTATCAGGTGTCCAATTGAGGTATGACTTAGTTATTGATGCAGTACAGGGACACGTGTATGCACCCCGGGTATGCCAGCTAGATGGGTATCTCGTCTTGTTTACTTGCTAGGTTTCTAATAGCTTCGTAGAGTATGAACTATTTTGGAATACCAGGCGCCAGCTGGCATTGCCACGTGATTTCTCTGACTCCCCCATTTGCCATTTGCCCTACCATGCACCCTCCCGCAACCCATAAAAACAACCACCCCAAGCCAATCCAAAAATTCAAGACTAAACTGTGAAAACTCTCTTTCCAAAATAGAATACTATTTTTTTAATTTTAATATTATATATATATATATTTTTAACACTTTTTAAACCTTTCAAGAGAAATTCATTAAATTAATTAAAATTTATTTTGGTTCTTTTAATTTTTTTTTCTTGTTTTTCCATTTTAATTTTAATTTTCATTTTAGGGTAAAATATACTCTCGTATCCTCCTGAATTACCGAGTTGTATCAAAGTGATGATGGTTTCTCAAGGACAAATGTGTTCGAGACATTATGAAAAAAACCCTTGTCTCCCGAGGTGAGACCAAAGCTTTAGGAGTGGACGAGTCGAGAATTGTTTATTAGACGAGAAGAATAACAATAAATGGAAAATGGGCAATAAAAATTAAATCAACACAACACCCAATAAGTAGAAAAATAGGGCACAATGAACAACAACCCAAAGCACAATATATAATTTACGTGCAAGTTCCGATAAATTACACGAATTAATACAAAATTGGTGGGTGCAAATAAGAAATATCTCCAAAACAACCCGACCTGAAAAAAGCCGGCGAAGTCGTCGGAAAATACCCGCACCCACCGCCGTGTAATTCACCCGCCAAAACCAAGCCCTTACCCGACAATAGGACCATGAACGGCGACACGACACAATTATCCGAATCATTTATAAAATAAACAAACCCGAGCTTAGATTATTTATTTTAATTTCAATAATATGGTATCGGAATCTTGAGGCTTAAGAAAGAGGAGACCTTTGCGGGGCGCCTTTTCTTCTACTACTGAGTGATAGAACGATGCCGGCGGGAAGGAAATCGGCGGTTTTGTTTTTTCTTTTGAAGATATGAGTTCCCGACGAGACGTTGGTGGGGTTTAAGTCGTTGGTATTGGAGCAAGACGAGCCTTCATTGAACTGCGATGAGTCGTCAACCATGGAATTTGGTGTTATTTGACCATCCTCATCTAACCCTTTTAGCCCCTCCCCTCTAAGCCCTTCGAATTGTGCGTACGAGAAATCCGACTCGTCGAACCGGTGCAAAATTCCACATAAATCCTCCCCTCGATACACCATATGATCCACCTGAAATGATATTCACCCTTTTATTACGGTTTACCATATGTATCATATTATAAATAGAGAATTTAACGACGACGTAGGTGGGGTGATTTTAGCATGCATGTCGGGAAATCGAGACGGGTTGAGGGAGAAACCTTGCAAGAGAGAGAGCAGAAATGGAAGGGTTCTTGGAGAATTCTGTCGCAGGTGAAGCAAACGTTGGTGGAGGCGCCTTGCTTGCATGGGCGTGACTGTGGGCGGTAATTCAGGAAGATCACTTTGGCGCCGTTGATGGTGTACGGCTGCCAAATTTCATAATTAATTATGTCACTTAATTCTATCCTTAATCCTTAATTAATTAACGAAATTGACAAAATTACCTGAATATGGGAACAGTCAATGAGCTTCTCAAGATCCCCTAATCGAATTACATCATGATAAACATATCGTCTGACCTGATAATAAACACCCATATCATTGATTAATTTCGTTAATTATGAGGTTAATTTCATAATTGAGATAAGTTTCAAAGAGGGATAGAAGAGTCAAACGTTCACATTAAGTGAAAGCAACAAGTGAGAGGATTCTGGCAGGAAAAATGGATAGAAATGGAGTCGTCTACGAATAGGGAACCAACCAAATCCCAAAAGTAGGATAAGTTTTTTTCTTTTTTTTTTTTTTAAAAAAACCCCAAAAGTTGTAATTAATGAAAGAAAAAGTAAAAATTGCATAAAAAATGAATGAATACCTGAAGAAGAGGATGAGAGCGGTGAGAAGGGAGGCAGTGAGGGCAAATACTAAGACAACAATGCAAGCAAAACACGTTTTTCTCGCACTTGCGGCGGTTCTCATGAAGCAAACAAGCGCCAAAGAAAGTCTCGGCCATGAGGGCCTGAAGCCATGCAGGCTTGGCGGCCATGGTTGCTCCACACTGGTTGATCATCATCATGGCTGCGGCTGCTGCTGTTGCTGTTGTTGTTGCTGCTGCTCATATCCGCTCCCTCTTCATTGAAAAGAAAATAAATAATAAATCAAAAATAAATTTCTTATTTTGTTAGTATTTTGAAGTTGTTTCCTTCCTGTCCTTTTAATGCTGCCGGGGCTGATGACTGAGCCAGCGTTTCTCTCTCCTCCACCCACCTTGTCGTTTCTCAATGGGAGGAGGGGTTTGGTTGGGTTGGGTTGGGTTGGGAGGTGTGTTAATGGCGCTATCCTGCCTTCCAATAACCTATACTTTTTTCTGCTTAATACTATACTTTCTCTGTTGTTTTGCAGACTTTAGCACCCCAAGGCTCTGTCAGAACTAATGCCCCGCTCTCCATTCATTTTCATTAATTTCAACTTATTATTTTTATTCTTATCTAATTTTGGTATAAATTTAATTTAGTTAATTTCCTTAATTTGGTATGCTATATAAAACATTAGGGTATTATTAAACTCTAATCATTTGATGACAAATGAAAATGAATGGAGTCAATGTCTTTTTTTCCCGACCTAATTTTCGATTGGTCGGATGGTAGTTTTTGATTTCTAGTATCGTATTTGGAAAAAGACAAAATTGGACTTGACTATGGTAAAAAGCATGTAATGAGTATTAGGGTGAAAAGTAATTTGAACTTGCGAGGTCCACGTTTTAGCCCTGGCGAAATAACTATATTTTGTGTTCTTTTAATAACAGATTTCTAGAACGTGTTTGCCGAAGAGTGAACAGTAAGTATCAAAATAGAGGAATCCATAGGTCAGACAATAGTTTATTTGTAATTATATGTAGTTTAGACAGTACGTTTAGAATATAGACATGATTGATGTTGTTAGTGCAATATTCCAATATTATCATAATTATTAATAAGTCATGAAACTATAGAGAAAATAAATATAAATTTTAAAAATTAAGTAATTATCAATCAATTTGATGAACCGAAAAAAATAATATTTATTGGTTAATATAAATGTTGAATTTTAATAATTATAGTAATATTATAATTTATTAGATTATCTAATGTTCGTGTAAAGATTTATGGCACAATTTGTGTGAGAAATCTAAATTTAAAATGTTGTTGGTCAATATAAATATAATGTAATAAATAAAATATTGATGTTTTTTTTTTTTTTTTTTTTTTTTTTTTTTTTTTTTTTTTTTTTTTTTTTTTNAAATAAAAATAAAAAACAAAAAATAATAGTCTTGAGAAAGAACGTGATTGGGCGGTTCTCCAATAATAATAATAATAATAATAATCATAATAACTACGGAGCCATGGCCCACCAACTTTTGATTCTTTTGTTCGTTTAATTTTATTTTAATTTCAATATAAAATAAATTAGTTAATTTTTTAAATCTTAATTAAAAATTTGAAAATTTTAAGGATTAACACCTAGAGGCATAAAGGCAAATACTCTCAGAAAAGCTTCCTTCAAATATAAAATTTTAGGTTCGAGAGCAATTGAATATTTTAAAAGTCTAGTAATTATTCGACAACAAAAAAAAAAAAAAAAAAAAAAAAAAAAAAAANCTATATGTTTTTTTTTTTATTTGGGACATAATTTTTAGAAAAGCCAAATGAATGTGCCATAAAATGCAAATAAAAATATGTATTTTTTTTTTATAATAATGTTAATCACATAATAGTAGTGATTAAGGACTTTAAGCACAAATTATTAATGCAATTACCCTTGAAAATTAAAAGCTCGTGTTGTTAAACGGAGTTAATTGTCCTTCACCTGCGCCCTCACGTGTCCACTTTTTTAACTCTTTGTTTCCCTTAGTTTAAAAAATAAAAAAAATAATTATGCATAGGTCAAAGCTTATAAACAATTTTATTTAAGTAATAAAAAATATTTTAAATACATTATATTAATAACTATAAACTAAATACTAGTATGTAAAATAAAATTGAGGGTTGTAAAATAAATATAAACGAGAATTTGTAATGAGTAGTTATGTATTTTAAATAAATAAATAGTCGTAATATTAAAAAAAAAACATTTAAATATAATATAAAAATTACTTTATTGAACTATATTCTATAAATTTAAGATTATACTGTAATGTTTTGCATTTTATTTGATAAGTTCATTGATTTTATAAAATTAAAACCTAAATTTATTATTAAAGATTATATTGTAATTGTTGTATCTTTGTTTACCATTTTTTTGGAAAATGGGCCCTGTTTGGAATTACCAATTTCCTCTTCATCCCATACTTAAATTCTTTTTTGAAAATAAATAATAATAATAATAATACATTGGAAAAGGCCCTAGATCTTGTCCCTCCATCTAACTCAAGACTTCAGATTCTCTGTGTTTTTTTTTTAATATATAAATGATTTGTAGTTATTACGTATGATTTTATTTTTTAAATCAATGGTACAAATAATATACTTATATTTATTCGATGTACTCTCACATTAAAAACATAACATTATTTTACTATATAGTTTTTAATTGAATTAATGTACATAAATAGTTAGTTTTTAAATTGAGTATTGAGATTTTTTGTGTTAAGTAATTATAAGATATTTATTATGCGATATATTTTAATTATATTTTGGAAAAAATTAAAACAAGAAAATTTATTTAATTTATTTGTTGGAAACGTTTTTGAAACAGTAAAAAAGAATATGGATAATACCTCGCTCATAATGGGTCAACCGTGACCCGATAGGCCCAGCCCACTCAGTAGTTATTTAGCCCAGCAGTTTTTTTTTTTTTTTTTTTTTTTTTTTTTTTTTTNACGAAATAGAAGCCCTAATTTGGCATTGATCTAAAATATTGCATCTCTGGAGCTCACTCACCTGCCTTTCTGGACAAGATTGAAGCTTCTTCAGCATTATACCGGCAACCCACCAATCCTCACGGTACAGTTCAACCACCACGTCACCTCTCTCAGGGCGTCGGTTTCATATCTGCGTCGCATTCAGTTTCCCTCCCTCAGCGTTTAATTCTCATCTCTTAGCGTAAGTTCTTATATTCTTGAATTTCATTTTTTTTAGTGCTTTCTGCTAGTCTGTTATTGGATTAGTGTTTTGATGAGTTGAACTTTGATTCAGTCTTATTGTGACGTTTTGTTTCCAGTTAATGTTGAAAAGGTCAGTTGCTTGAGTCGAGTATTTTGTTTATGGTAATATAGAAGGTTGTAGTGTCACGATAGGTGGCATTTTTCTGCTTCAGTTTGCTTTGCTGTGCTATGATTAGCTTTGATTTGTAATCGGGAATACATCGTACATGATGTTGTACAAACAATGGTTCTGATATGAATTTTACCATCTTTTGTCATTGTATATGAATGCGGAATATTTATTAAGTTATATGTAAATATAGTAATATTTTCCCTGTTATACCTGTGAGCTGACGACTTCTATAAATTTATTTAGATAGATTAAAGTAGAGCTTAAACAGTGTGAAAGTTGATGTCAAAAATTTTGTAGTGAAGTTTCTATCGTCATTTTTCTGGGTAGTATATTGAAAATTATACTTGTATCTGAAGGACTAAATGAAATCTAATTACGTGTTTTCTCAATGCACCCGACAGGCGGCCTGTAGGCGAGGCCCACGCCACGGTCTTTTGAGTGAAACCTACCAATAGGTTGCCTAAGAAAGAGAATCCAAAATTGTGAGATCCCACATCGATTAGAGAGGGGAATGAAACATTCCTTATAAGGGTGTGGAAACCTCTCCTTAGGAGACGTGTTTTAAAACCCTGAGGGGAAGTCTAGAAGAGAAAACCCAAAGAGGGCAATATCTGCTAGCGGTGGGCTTGGACGGTTACAAAAACCCTTCGATCTCCAAAGTCAGGGCCTGGGGGTGGGCGTGGCTTTGAGAACAATGAAAAATAAATACTCGTCTTCTTGACTAAGATCTGGTCTATAGTCCTCTGTTCTCAGTAGTTATAAACGTTGATTAATTTGTTGGTTCTTTTTCTTTTCTATCCAGGCCACTGAATTGTCCTTGGAGAAGCCAGAAATGGGCTTCAGCTAAATAGGTTGCTACTTCAGAGGGAAAGTTAATTTGGCAACTTGAGTAATGCGCTTAGTTTTAAGAATAAGTCATCTCCTACCCAATGTGTTGGCAAACACCTTTCGCTCTCCTGCACTTGCCTTCAATCCTCTCAATGTAAATGGATTACATAGAAATTTTGCTCAATCTGCTCGGATAGAGGAGGAGGAGGAGGTGGAAATTGACCAGAGAAGGCTTCCAGCTGACTATGATCCAGCTAATTTTGATCCAACACAGCATCGTAGTCCTCCAACCGATCGCGTTTTTAGGCTTGTAGATGAAATATCTGGACTCACATTAGTTGAAGTTGCTGAATTATCTTCCATTTTGAGGAAAAAATTAGGAATGACAGACATGCCAGTTGTTGGAGTTATGAAGGCAGGAGCTGCCGGATTGGCTGGAATGGCAACAAAGGCATCATCAGCAACTGCCAAGGAGGAGAAGAAGACAGAAAAGACCGTTTTTGAGTTGAAACTAGAGTCTTATGAAGCGGCTGCGAAGATTAAAATTATCAAGGAGGTAAGAAGTTTCACTGATTTAGGCCTTAAAGAAGCGAAGGATCTAGTGGAGAAAACCCCGTCGGTGTTGAAGAAGGGACTATCAAAGGAAGAAGGTGAACAACTAATTGAAAAAATGAAGGCACTTGGTGCAAAGGTGATCTTGGAATGAATGTATGCTTAGAGCTGTTTTCATATCAAATCTTATTTTCGTCTCCAAATTTTTGAAGGTTCCTAAACTTTGAAGATTATACTTAGACTTCTAAACTTTCAAATTTTGTGTTATAAATTTTTGACAAGTAGAAGAAGGCATCAGTTGGAATCACACGTATGTACGAGATTGAGAGAACAATATTTCGAAAGGTACTAAGAGACGTTTCATTATTATAAAAAGTCATAGGATACATTTTAACCTACTTAGTGACTTGAAATTGCTTATTTTACAACCACGCCAAACCTCTGCAATAAGTTAGGAAGAACGATCTTCATATTTAGTGGTGTCCCAACCAAGCTTTAAAATTTCAGGGAATGGAAACCAGGGACGACTAACGAGCAACGGATATCAATGCCTGAAATGCCTCACATTGGTGAAGACGAGGGACACGCCATACTTGTTGCAGCAGTCGATAGCATCGGGATCTCGAATGCTGCCTCCAGGCTCTGCGATAATCCCTACTCCACTCTGGCATGCTTCTTCGACTGCATCATTCCAAGCTGCCAACCAAAGTTGCACACACATAAGAACAAATTGACTACTAAGAGATTTGATTCCCAGAAATTACCAAATGGGAAGAACGCATCACTAGCCAGAGCCGCTCCTTTGACCTCATCCCCTGCTTTCCTCATGGCTATCCTCAAACTCTCGAGACGATTTGGTTGCCCACTTCCCATACCCAACATACAGTTATTCTGCCAAAAATGACAGCATCAGAAGTTTACCAACAGAAGCCAAACGTGTCATTATCGACTCGAGTTATAATATACCAACCTTTGCTATCACAATGGCATTGCTCTTAACATGCTTAACGCAGAGCCATGCAAACTCTGCGTCCCGAAGCTCACTTTCTTGAGGAGCCTTTCCAGAAACTACATTAAATTGTATATCTTGTGGAACCAAGTCGTCAGAATCCTGTGCTAACCATCCTCCACCAACTTGCCTGAGTGATAGCTTTCCTTTCTCATTTTTGGCTGCCTCCAGAATTCGTAGCGTCTTCGATTTCCCACGCAAGATCTCGAGCCCTTCCTTTGTGTACTTCGGTGCAACAACAATCTCATAAAACATCCGAGTTTCACCATCTGTCGGGCTTCTGAACTCCCGAATTTCCCTTGCGAGAGCCTGAGGTAAAGCATTAAATCAAGGCAGAACACTGGTCCTCAAAACATGTTCTAAGAAAAGAAATCATACCAACCTCATCAACTTCTACGTTGAAGGCTACAATGCCACCAAATGCACTCACGGGATCAGCTTTCACAGCCAGCCTATATGCTTCCAGAATATCATCCCGTGAAGCTGCACCACATGGATTTGTGTGCTTCACAACTACACAGGTTGGATTCCTAAACTCTGATACACAGTTCCAAGCTGCATCTGCATCTAAGTAGTTATTATATGACATCTCCTGCACAAAACACAAGTTTTCAAATAAACTTTGTGCATACTTAGGAGAAGCCTAATGTTTTGGATGATAATGATGCAATTCCATGATCATATTTAAACCCTTACAGTTCATACTCACTAACCTTTCCATGATGTTGGATTGCTGTTGCAATACCTCCCGCATTGACCTCAGAAAGGCTCTTATCAACATAAAAGGCAGCCTTCTGATGAGGATTTTCCCCATAGCGAAGAGAACTTTTCAGGGAAAGAGGCACAGTAAAACTGGGAGGAAATTTATCTACCAACGAACACAGAGGACTTTTGTAAAGAGGGTTGAACCATTCTAGCGATTATGCATTTGGCACAGATGAAACATGGAATTTACCTCCAACAGTCTGCTTCCACAGCCACTCTGAGACTGCTGAATCATATGAAGCTACATGTTGAAATGCCTTCCAAGCAAGCTTTCTGCGAAATTGTTGATCATCCTCACTTCCTTTCAGAAACTCGAGTAGTGCGGGATAGTCGTCGGTATCTACGACCACTAAAACATCCTTGTGATTCTGCATATGCACGTTCGTGCACATATCAATATGCAACACTCTATTAGTTTAAGCTTTTGGGTCGATTGGTGATTTAAAGTGGTATTAGAATCGGAGGTTCTAGATCAGGACGAAGCTAATATGAATCCCAAGATCAGCTTTGCTCATAATTTACCTACGCTGTTCTGTGCTTTCTTACCTTTGCAGCTGCTCTTATCATAGCTGGGCCACCAATATCAATGTTCTCTATTCCATCTTCAAAGTTAAGATTTTGAGATGAGGTGACTTTTTCATAGAAGGGATACAAGTTTACCACAACAACATCAAATGTGCCTGCGAAGAAACTATTTCAGAAAACAGGAGGCAAGCTATGCAGCAACTAAGAACATGCATTGCAATTGAAACTTGGGAGCCACATAAGAATTCTAGAGATTGATCGCATAAAGCTCACTAATTCCATGATGCTTCAGGGCGTCCATATGATGCCTTTGGTCTCTTCTAGCAAGAATGCCCCCATGTATAGAAGGATGCAAAGTTTTTACACGGCCATCAAGCTGCCACCACAAACCAAAATTCATGATTAACATATAAAAAATGGTCCGCGAAGTCTCCGACTAATTTCCTGTTAGCTTCATACGAGAACAAAAATGTGAGAGCTCACATCGATTTTGGGGAGGAGAGCAAAACATTCTTTATAAGGGTGTGGAAACCTCTCCCTAGCAGACACGTTTTAAAAATCTTGAGGAAAAGTCCGAAAGGGAAATCCCAAAGAGGGACAATATTTGCTAGCGGTGGGCTTGAGTCGTTACAAATGGTGTTAGAGCCAGACACGAGTGATGTGCCAGCGAGGAGACTGAGTCTCGAAAGAGGGTGGACACGAGATGGTGTGCCAGCAAGGACGCTGGGACTCGAAGGGAGGTGGATTGTGAGATTCCACATCGGTGGGGAGGAGAACAAATCATTCTTTGTAAAAGTGTGTAAACCATTCCATTCGGAATTTGAATAAACAAGAGAAAAGGCAGCATACCATTTCAGGAAAACAAGTAAGCTCCTCCACCTTAGTGACACGCACCCCAGAAGTTTCCAATGTAGATGCGGTTCCCCCAGTTGAAACAATTGTGTAGCTGCAAGTTCACAAGATATATGAATCAAAGACCTTAAACAAAATTGCATAATAAGTTCAAGAGAGTTCACCCCAATTCCTGAAGCCCATTTCCTAGATATGCAAGATCTTTCTTGTCTGACAATGATATCAGAGCTAGTTTCTTTCCTGAAATAGTAATAGCAGCAGACAACAGTAAGGTATAGAAAATGCAATGTTCTATACAAAAAGGACAAGAGGATAGTACCAGAACCAGATGGAAAGGTGATCTTCGAAGAATAAGTGATGGTTTCACCATCAGCCATGACTTTGAAAGTAAAGCAAGGCCGTCGTTGCACAGATTGAGTATGGAGAGAGTTACGTGAGAATAAAGTCTGTTAAGAAATTTGAAGAGTAAGAAACCCAGATTACGGTTTAATGCTACCAAAACTTAAACAGAAGATCACATAGAAAACAATTGCACATTACAAGAAGAGGCGAAGGATTGGGTTCCTTAAGAAAGACCCGACCACGGGGTTCTCCAAGTGAAATAGCAGTGATAGGCGTGGCAGGAGAATGAGCAGCAACAGAACTATACATCACTATCACTCCTTTGCTTTTGTTGCTTGGTTTCTTTATACCAACTGAGCCTGTCAAGCCGCCAGTGCTTCCTTTGTCTACTTAGGACATATCAACAAAATTCACATTGGTAAGCTGTGGATTGACATTGATATCCAACAATAGAAAGTAATACCAATATAGTGGAACTCGTTTTTTCCTTCAATACATTACAAAATGAAAACTACCAACCATAGACCGTTTTCCACTGTGTTGCAGAAAGTTTGAGGTGAAAAAAGTGGAAAAAATGTGTTCTTTGACTTCAAACAGAACACAAATGCACATGGGCACGAAAAATAGTGAAAACAAGTTGAGTGTGTAATAGCCACGCCTACCGCTAGCAGATATTGTACTATTTAAACTTCCTCTTTCGGACTTTTCTTTAAGGTTTTTAAAACGTGTCTGCTAGACAGAAGTTTCCACGCCCTTATGAAAGATGTTTTGTTCTCCTCTTTAACTGACGTAGGATCTCACAATCTACCCCTTTCGAGTCCCAGCATTCTTGCTGGTACACGTTCCCTTATACAATCGATGTGGGACCCCCCAATCCACCCCCTTCAGGGCCTAGTATCCTTACTGGCACATGGCCTCATGTCCACTCTCCATCAGAGTTCAGCCTCCTCGCTGGCACATCTGTGCCTCATGTCCACTCTCCTTCAGAGTCAGCCTCCTCGCTGGCACACGGTCTAGTGTCTAGCTCTGATACCATTTGTAACCGCTCAAACCTCCACCAAGGGACATTGTCCTCTTTGGACTTTTTCTTTCAGTTTTCCCCTCCAGATTTTTAAAATGAGTATGCGGGGAAGAAATTTCCACACCCTTATAAAGAATGTTTCGTTCCATTCCCGAACGTGGGATGATTTCCCAGTTCAGAGCTTTCAAATTTGCATAGAACCCATAAACAGAGTAAAAAAGAAACAAGTTTAAAAGTGAATTAGAACGTCATCAGTGACCTCCACGATGTCGAATCCTCGGCCTCATTTGAACTAAAAGCGAATAAATAAATCAACAGACCAAACCACGCACACAAAGAACCGCCCAACAAAGAAATAATAAACCCATAAACGAAAATGGGAAACGAGAGCTGATGATAAGCAATAAAAAATCACCTAATATTGCAATGTGGAAGTTTTGAAACTCTTGGTAGGAGAATGATATAATCGCCGTCTACTTCACTTTGAATGAGTGGCGGGGCCGCAGAGTTAGGGTTCTGGCTGCCAAATTTCGGTACTATGAACAAACACGGAGAACTTATTTATGCAGATGATCAAATTTCACGTTTTTTCTGGAAAGAAAAAAATGAAAATTTTGTCTCTTTAAAATAATTTAATTATAAATTGTTGGATGAAATTAATTGGAAAAATCATTGAATAATTTAAAAGTGAAAAAGGACAAATGCTTTCACCTTGAAAGTTGGAGCTGCTCCACCACTGGAGACTGTAACAGCACGGAGCTCTGCAAAAGTTGATCTTTGTTTGTCGTCTTTTGACGGCGGTGGTAGTTGGGGATGAGGCAACGGTGCCAATTCAAATCCACATGCCAGAAATGCCCTTTCTACGTGTTTTTAATGCTTTCAATATATTTAAAATTTAAAATCTAAAATTCGATTTTAAAATTTTGAATAAATATAGTATTTTATATTATTATCCCATCATATTTTTAAATAATAATAGAGTTTATGATAAAAAAACGGCCTTTAAAAATAATAATAATAATAATAAATGGATTTTCGCAAACCCATGCATCGTTTTTCATGCCTGTAGAATTTTATATTGCAATACAAATTATTGTGAGATAATGGCGTGCACTTCATGACAAATATTAAACAATACAAAATTAATATTAATATGAGTTTATTATTATATTATTTTTATTATTATAATTAGTACAGTAGCCGACTTAGACACTAGTTGCACAAAGTTAATATAGGTTCAACATTCATTAGACACATATCGAACACGTGTTAGATGTACACTAAATAGACACATATATGAAAAATAATATGTTAGATATATGAACACTGTTCGTGTTGTATTATATCTATATTCTTACTTCTTAGGTAGTTTCCACTTTTGTCATGACAAGTAATAAATGGAAGGAGTATGATACTCGAACAGTTGATACTAAGATTTCACGTTTGGGTTCGGATTCATGTACACTAAAGATGGTTATTGCTGTAGATGATCGGCTATGGAAAAAGATTTTCAATTGTATTGATTGGATGAAATGCCATGAACTTCTTTGGATTCCGTGTTAG
The DNA here is from genome assembly GCF_002806865.2 of Cucurbita pepo subsp. pepo. Taxonomy (NCBI): domain Eukaryota; kingdom Viridiplantae; phylum Streptophyta; class Magnoliopsida; order Cucurbitales; family Cucurbitaceae; genus Cucurbita; species Cucurbita pepo. The sequence continues at coordinate 1,526,907 of NC_036657.1, read as the reverse complement.
ATGGGTCCTGCAAGAGAAGTGAACACGTAAACTTTAAACCATAGCAATGGTGAACATGAAAGACAGACAAGGAGATGAAACATAATTTTAGTACCATATCCCGTTGACCAACTTGAAGGTCAAAGCGACCCGTAACTGTGTCGTGTTTGAAGTTCAATTGCTCCTACAAGTCGATGTTTTGTTTGTTTTGTTCAACTAATAATGTCAGTAAAAGTGGAATAGATGATATTCAAACATCTCTTACAACTCCATGCAGAGGTCGTATGAATCAATTCCCTGCCCCTCGTATGCTATGTCGATGCTCGAAACAACCATCGCGACTAGAAGCGATAGAACTGTCTTTTTCCTAGTACAACACAAACAAGGATCCTTGGACACTTGCAGACTAAAGCAGTTGTCTTGTCTGAAACACAATCAAATCTTGTCTTACCATTCCATGCATAAGCTATTGTTAAGAGATGGAGCTTTTCTGCTCCTTTGTTCCTAGGAATATAAATGATACAATTTTAAACAGTATCAAATATTTCAAGTAGTATCAGAGGGCGTCGAGAGTGAGCCGTACTACCCCTTGTGAGCCCCCCTGTTCATCAGGGTAGTGAAGGGCTGGTGCCTGTGAATTTGGTTGTCCCAGCAAGCAAGAAGTCGTAAACGATTAGTCCGACGTAACAATTCAGATCATATACGAGCAGGCGACAATGCAAACATAAAAATAAACTGACCAATTGTTGCCAGCCATCATGAATCTTGACAGTGTTAATTTCTGGTTCAAAACAATCCTAAACAAGTGGAAAATGAATGCTGAAATGAATGAGATTTGAAAATAGTGTCTCAAGTAGTAAACATTTAAAATGCCTGAAAACTGAATTACCTGTCTGCTTACGTTGGTCGTGTTCTTTTTATTGTCCTTGTTAGTGTTCTTACCCTGGTTTACCTCTTCTGATTCATGGCTACTACTACTATGAGCTACAACGGATGGTTGGATTGAGACATTCAAACTCTCACATTTCCTCAAAGCTTCTTCCAAAGCATCAAAAGCAACGTTATAACTCTCATGGGACAAGGACCCTTCATTGCTCAATCTAAACGCCTGCTGACAAAGATCGATATACCGTTGTACTCTCGACTCGACATGAGATCCTTTCCGGGTTTGTTGTCTACTCTTTGCATCCCTTGTCCAACGAGTCAATACATATTGAGAAGGAATACTATGTATACCAGAGATTTGCAGAACAATCATTACGTGTCGACAGAGGTAACCGTTGAATTCAAACGATCGGCATAAACAGGAGATATCCGAAGTTGCTTCGTTCCACTCCACGAGAAAGTCTTGGTTGTTCTCAAAATCTTGAACCCTGAAAACTTTTATCACTCCATCTTCGCTTATCTTTCTTGGATGACAAGCAACTACTCCTAAAACCTCCACTTGGAACTTTTTAAATACTGCATGCGTGTATAATCCAGCCATTTGCTTCCCAAAAGGAGATGGAGACTTCAATCCTGGCTGTTTATGCAAAGTTTCTAAATCTGCTTTTCCTTCCTCTTCGAATTTATCTCGTGCAAATGTTCTATAATGGTCTAAGAATTCCCTAAGTGATGTTTTTCTCTGTATGTACTTGTCAAGAAAAGAGTTGATACCTTCTGGCCTATGGCGTGTATACATCCCTGCCAGAAAAATGTTTTTCATACACGCAGGTATCCATCGATTACGATCTGCGTACAGTGACTTAAACCATGAATCATGACTTAGTTCGAACCTGTCAACAATTCTTAGCCACCGTTTTTCGAACTCTTCGATTGTCCAAGACTTAAAAACACACTCGTCGAACATCGATAGAAAATTTTCACGTTGTCTCATTACATGACTAAGCTTTTCTGGAATCTTGCTATAAATGTCCCACAAACAGTAACAATGGAAAGAATTAGGCAATTCCTCAGCAATGGCTTCCTTAAGGGCTTCATCTTGTACGGTGAGGATCACTTTTGGAGGACATTTATGCATTGCTCTAAGCCATGCCCGCATCAGCCAAGCATATGTAGACTTGGTCTCATCAGCAACCAATGAGCATCCGAGCAAAACGAACTGACAATGGTGATTAACGCCTATAAAAGGTGCAAATGATAATCTATACTCGTTCTTAATGTACGTGGTGTCGAAGAAAACGACATCCGCAAAATTGGCATAGTCAAGTCTGCCTTTTGCATCAACCCAGAACACATTTCTTAAACACTGCTTTTCGTTCAGGTCAATAGAGTAAAAGAAGTTAGGATTTTCATCTTGCATACAAACAAAATGGTCTAACATAACTTGAACATCGCCTTCGTCTATAGCCAGACGTCGCGCCTTACATACTTGATCAATGGCAGCAACGTTTTGCTTCTTGGCTATTGTACAACCTCCAGACAGCTTGGACTTCATACAAAGCTTACTTTTTCTTCTTGCTCTATTGCTATGCAAGACATCAGTGTTACTGCTACCGACTTCTAAGTTCCCGTGACCACGAAAATAATAGGATTCATCTGGAAAAACTTCATGATTATGCTCCTTTATGAAACTATGAATTGCCCATTTTCCACTTTGCAATCTCTTGACATGCATACAAGCCTTGCAATCGGTTTTCTCCCACGACCGATTGGTTCTACCTCGTTTTTTCTTCCCATGAACACCTATGCCATTATTTGAATTTGTTACAGGATCTGAAACCTCAACCACACCAGATTCTCTCTTGTCTCCATATTTAGTACAGGCAAATTTTGCATCAATAAACTTTCCAGATATTCTGGACCTACGACTAGCCTTTATTATAACACAAAAACCAAATGATTTGGCATATTCCTTGTAGAATGTAAAAGCATTCTCCTTCGATTCGAATTCCATTCCTTCACGAGGCTCGACGATTTTGAAAGACTTCAAGTTGAGTACATTCTGAGAGTATTCTATGTTTCTATATTTTGGCATATCCATATTGACGGTTGGCCCTGTATTTTCTTTTCCTACCATGTGAGAAGAACCGTCTGTGCCATCTCTAGTACACATTTCTTTGCCACAGTGCACTGAATTATCTTCCATATTTAGGCCGGTGATTGTTTCTTTGGTGGCTCTCACAGCTGTTCGAGATCTATCTTGATGGATATAACATAAATTTGTTACAAATGAGAGAAATGATCCTTTATATAATACCCAAGAGACATCTCTCAAAGACACAAATTAAACAATGTATGTATGCAATTCATGTACCTTAAAAAAAACATCCAAGTATCTAGGAATTCATGTGTCTAGAAATTACAAGATCATGCTTTGTAGTATGTTTCTAGCTCAATTAATTTCTAACAAAACTTATGTAAATCTACACTTCCCTTTCGAAAATACACCTGAATCAATCAAGATATGAATGTATTTGTTAAAAGTAATTGACAATGAAAGCATTTCACAAGAGTAAAGACCTTGAGTTCAGAAATGGGCAATTGGGTCACTCTAATTACAAAACAAAATGGAAAAGGTTCAGAATTCCACACTAAACGCCAAAAGAAAGAGACATGAACTATAGCTAAAAATAACATACAAAGAAACATGTAATAGGAAGTGGCAGCTGAGGAGCTCAGTGTCTGGTAATTAACCCAGAAACTGAAAATGATACTAATGAACGTGAAATCAGTTCTTAGAGAAACTCACAGGTGCTTTTATTGGTTACTCGAAAGCTCAAAGGAAGATGCTGTGCTTTCGGAGCGAGTATCGGAATTCCCGATTCGCAGTTTTGGAGGTTAGGGCAAGAGAGATATTGAAGTACTCGCATTCGGGATTTTCCCGTACTCGCCTTATAGCAGCACTGGCCCAAAAGATTATTGGGCCTATTTTGCTTTGGTCGGAACTTTGACGTATAGCAGCTCTGGCCCAAAACAATTTTGGGCCTCCTTTGCTCGGCCTGAACTGTGCTCTATAATAGCGCTGGCCCAAAAGATTATTGGGCCTACTTTGCTTTGGTCTGAACTTTGCAGTATAGCAACACTGGCCCAAAAGGTTATTGGACCTACTTTGATCGGCCTGATATGTGCTCTATAACAACGCTGGCCCAAAGGACTATTGGGCCTACTTTGCTCGGCCTGAACTTGTGCTCTATAACAGCGCTGGCCCAAAAGATTATTGGGCCTCTTTGCTTAGCAGCACTGGCCCAAAAAGTTATTAGGCCTACTTTGCTCTGGTCTGGATTGTGCTTTATAGCAGTACTGGTCCAAAAAACGTTATTGGGCCTATTTTGCTTTGGTCTGAACTGTACACTATAGCAAAGCTGACCCAAAAGATTATTGGGCCTACTTTGCTCGGGCTGGACTGTGCTCTATAATAGTGCTGGCCCAAAACGTTATTGGGCCTAATTTGCTTTGGTCTGAACTATGCTCTATAGCAGCGATGGTCCAAAACGTTATTGGGCCTAATTTACTTTAGTTTGAACTGTGTTTTGTACCAGGCTGGCCCAAAAAATTATTGGGCCTACTTTGCTGTGGCCTGTACTGTACCTTGTAGCTTCTCTGGCCCAAATTTTTATTGGGCCTAGTTTGCTTTGGTCTGAACTGTGGCTTATAGCATCATTGACTAATTCATGGAGTTAGCGTTTCGATGAGATGTTGAACAAATATTAAATTACTGTGATATAATTTTTTAAAATAGCTTAAATATATGGATTTAGTTTATTAATTTTTCTTTTTGTGTAGAAAATTTCGCAAAATTTAATTATGTTGTAAAATTAGAAAGTAGGCCAAAAATATAAAGAAAGTCGAAGCTTGGGAGGATAAAGTACAAAGGCACACTCGCGTGGAAAGAGAGGGACGACACCCGATTAGACCTGCCCTTCTTGTTTTGCAGCAAAATTCAAATCTCACAGTCCATTGTTGCTTTGGGATCTGCTGGTAAGTTCTTGAAATGACGCTCTTTTTCCCGCTCGTGCTTATGAGTGAAAACATTAGCTTGATCTTTCCCGAAGCAAACTAATTGCGAGTTTTCTATTCTGATTTGTGATTCGATTTGTGATATCCCGCTTCTTTAATCCGACATGCGATTCCATATTTGATGTTGCTATATCATACATTTGTTGGGCCAATTAAACTGGTTGATAGCTAACAGTTGAAGAATCGTGTCTATTTATGCGTATTCCGGGCGCTGGATGAGGCGGCTTCTGTTATGCAATTTGCGATAGCGTCGGCCAGTTTTGGGAATATCTTATTAGTCTACTCAATTGGGTTTTTGTTCAGGTTTTTGCTTGATTGGTTATTATAGGCCGAAGGCTTACTCGGTCTAATGTCTATTGTTTTTCCGTATATAGTTCCAGTTTTTATAATGTTTCGAATGGGCGTTATGAAATCTTGAGCTTTCCTTTCATGCATCATATTGCTCATTTACAGATTACAATCTAATACCGAGAAACTCTTGTTGCTTGAGTTCTCTTATAAAAATAGATTTCTTAGAGACGAATATACATTCCACTCGAGGTAGGCAAAATGGAGTTTAAGAGATCAATTCTATCCTGAAAGACAGCATATTAGCCTTGTTGGTGCTCACCGAACACTTTGATAATCTATTATACCTGTGCATCGGTTAAATTATGGATCTATGAGCTCAATACCTGTTAAGGATAAGAATGAACCTCACCATTTCACTCACCAAAACGTCAACTATGCTAACTTTTTGGATGCTAAGGAAAGTTCAGCAATGTTCCTGAACGGCCCTTCAGCATTTTCCAGTCATTGCTCATATACTATTGCAGTGCTATAACTATTGCAATTGTGCTGCCCAGTGGCGTCTGAGTTACAATCATACATATAGTATGCAGAAATAACATAGTCAAGATAGAAACTTTGATCAAAGATTTTCCTTTACCTTCATCATGTTATTTATACTGTTAAATATATATGTGCCATCACACACGTTTACCGGTCTTTTATGTTATTTCTGTATTTTATTATTATCTATAACCAGAAGTATTCTTTTGATAAAGCTATATAAATCTAGGGCACCGCCCTCTGAAATGGATCAAGGAAGCTGAATTTTGATTCTCCTTTATTCTCCCTGAATGCTGATTATCCCACCAGACATTTTCTAACTTTGAACACATGGACTCCAGGTTTTCAGTCGAGTGCTGAAGCTTTACATTGGTGGACAAGATTACAATCTGCAAGATGATTATCTGAATGCTGAAGCTCTCTGTTACTTCAAGCGTATGGTTTTGCCGACACTGTACTGTGTTTTATTCATGGCATTTTTTGTTGAGGTTGCCCCCATCAAGTCTAACTAGATGGAAAGAAATGTGAAAAGAGGTACCATAGATCAACATAGTAACTATGAACAAGTTCGACTTACTAATTTGGAAGCAAGAAATCAGGGAGTTGGGTCTACAAATCAAAGATCTTTCCAAGATCCATCAAGCAACATCAGCACTAACATTCGACCCCCTGAATATAATATGCTAGTTGGAGCTAGTCCTGGCCACAATTACTCCATTCAAACTGGCGAGGAATTTGCACTTGAATTTATGCGGGAAAGGGTGAATGCCAAGCATCACTTTATTCCCACCAATAGTCCTGACCTGGGTGTCTCAACTGGGTACATGGATTTAAAAGGCATTATGGGAATTCCCCATGCAAGTTCAGATAGTGGATCTAGCATTGCCATGCTCAACCCTGTAGAAAAAGATCACGTCCAACATTTTGAAAGAGGGGGCTTGTCACATGAAGAAAAAAGTTCATATAATTCAATGAGGTTTGTCCCAAGAGCCTCATCTAGAAATGATGTCAGTCGGTTTCATGGTTTTACATCTTCGGGAGCATCTGATAGCTCTACAAGAAAGATGAAATTCCTGTGCAGTTTTGGTGGTAAAATCATGCCTCGCCCTAGTGATGGTAAACTTAGATATGCTGGGGGTGAAACACGTATTATCCATATAACCAAGGATATTTCTTGGTCGAAACTGCTGCAGAAAACATCAACAATTTATGATCAAGTTCACACTATTAAATATCAGCTACCTGGTGAGGATCTTGATGCATTGGTTTCTGTATCTTGTGATGAGGATTTGCAGAACATGATGGAGGAATGTAATGTACCAGAAAATGGGGGGTCAACAAAGCCGAGAATGTTCTTGTTTTCTATTTCTGATTTGGAGGATGCTCAAATTGGTGTTGGTAGTACAGAGGGTGGTTCAGAGATTGAATATGTAATTGCTGTAAATGGTATGGACCTCAGTTCAAGAAGGAACTCAACGCCCTTGGGTAATACTCCAGGAAACAATATAGACGAGCTACTTGCCCTCAATGTTGGATCAGAGAATGGTCAAGTTGCCCCAGAATTGCCTGATAACATGAAATCATCTTTGACCATAGCTGCACCTTCATTTTCTCAATCTTCTCAAACCATTTGGACAAATTTCTCCAGTGGTTTTAAGTCCAATTTGCAGCCATCGTCTGGACAAAAGTTGCAGCAAGGTGAACTTGGGCCTTCCCAACTCTCATCTTTCCACCCCATGCAGTGCTTACCTGAAAAAGTTGGAAAATCTTCAGTCCCTTCCTCTATTCAGTCCCAACATGATTACGTTCTTAATAACAATGCAACACCTGTAGAAAATATATCTTCAGTGCCCAGCAAGGGATATGTGTATGAGCATGGTGGCTTGGCTACAGACTATCCTGTCAGTGGTTTTCACGCAAAAGATTCAGATGCGCTGTTAAAGGAGGGGAAAATTACAGAGACCTCAACTTCAAAGCTGAGTGAACCTGATAAAATCCAATCATTGGAGAAGGAGGTATCATTTAAGGATGCACAAATAAAAAGGGAAGGTTCGCTCCACAAAATTGATGAAACTAATGAAAGTAAAAAATTTGAACACGAATACTTAGCTTCATCAAACCCAAGTGATGCTTCTGTTTTGAGCTATAACTCAAAAGCAGTGCAAGTAATTAATTCGGACACAGATTTAGGATCAAATTTTCTGCTTATGAAAAGCAACAAGCATCAGGATCCTTCTCAAGAATCAGTGCCTTTGGAAGCAAGTAATGAAGGGAACAAGAGGACTGAAGATAAATTTTCATCCGATGGACTTCCAACCTCTGGGTTTGGTGCCTCTGAGGCTGATGAAACAGAATTTAGCTACACTGAACCAATTTTACCTCCGCGTGTTTTTCACTCTGAAAGGATTCCAAGGGAGCAGGCTGAATTGAACCGTTTATCCAAGTCTGATGATTCCTTTGGCTCTCAGTTTCTGAGAACTCAGGGAAACACTGATTATTCTCAGACACTTACTGAATCTGCTGAAACATTGCTTGATGGGAATGTGACTTTGCAGTCTGAGCAATCTGTTTCATCTTCAAAGGCAGGGGTACCACGTGGAAATTGTCAAGCTCTAGAAGATGGATTAGGGGCATTTGAAAAGTACAAAACATCAGCAGATGCGAATAATAAAACAATGAATATTTCAGGTGAGCATGATGGGTCTGAGGTCAGTGATATGTCCAATATTAAAATTCCATCTGCCTATAGGAAGGAAACAGGTGGTTTGGCCCCGGCAAGTGAAGAAGTTTCTTACAAACATAAGGAGGAATCTTCCATGGATCCATTAGAATCAGGCTGGATTGATGGAAGTACACATAAGAACCATAGAAATGAAACTCAAGAGCATGCAGAGTCTTCATCCTTGACAGAGAACCCTGGTAAGAATGTTACTCATGTAGAGCCTGGAGTTGGTATTGGCACTTCAGAGCACGGGGACATTCTTATTGATATTAATGACCGCTTTCCACGTGATTTCCTTTCTGATATATTCTCAAAAGCCAGAAACTCGGAAAATATTTCTGGCATCAATCCATTGCATGGTAATGGAGCTGGCTTGAGCTTGAATGTGGAGAATCATGAGCCTAAGCGTTGGTCATACTTCAGAAATTTGGTTCAGGAGGAGTTTGTCGGAAAAGATATTTCCCTTATGGATCAAGACCACCCAGGCTTCTCTTCCTCACTTGAAAACGTTGAAGAAGGGGGTACCATGAACAGGTATCCCCCTTTAAATTCAGATGTAGGTGCCATTTATCACAGAGACTCTCATATCAATTTGGATGACAACATTCAGCAGGAATCACGTCTGCTCACTGGACCCAGCTCCACAAATTTATTTACAGATAATGATTCATCAAAGCTCAAGGACAATGAAAGCATGCAGTTGGATGAACCTATCTCTAAAGCCCCACAAGCTGAGAATGTATATACGTCAATTGCATTCTTTCGATTATAATTTTCATCTCCAGATTATTGCTTTCCTCTCACTGCATTTCCCATATATCTTCTTGTTTAGGATGCAAAGTTGGATATCCAAGATATTGGTGTACCTCTCGTTGATTTTTATCTTGAAGAAATTGATATTAGTACATTGCAGGTATGAATCTCACTCTTGATTCCCTTAATATTCCCTTAATACATGCAACTAAGTAAAAGTTGAACATTCCTTTTTTTTTTTTTTTCCGCACTTTTGTAACATTTCATTGGATTATTTATTATAAAATGCTAATTTTGTTTAGTGCTATGAAGTTGAGGCTTTGAACAGTTGTGAGTTGATTTACTTTCCCTCCATTAAATTGTTGACTGTCTTTTGGATGGCCTGACAGATAATTAAGAATGAGGATCTTGAAGAGCAACGAGAATTGGGTTCTGGCACATTTGGGACAGTGTATCATGGGAAGTGGCGAGGAACAGATGTAGCAATTAAACGGATAAAGAAAAGCTGCTTCACCTGTAGGTCCTCAGAGCAAGAAAGATTGGTGAGTTAAATTTCATTTGAATGGTTTCCCACAGGTTATTATCTCCCTTTAGTAGTCAATTGGACACTGGTTTGATGGTGTAATACTTCCAGAGTAGTGGGATGGGAAACCAGTTACAGTTTCGAACTTTCATTATCAACTGTAGAACCAACAAACAATTTCCCCCACTGGCATTCTGAAAAACTTAGCTGTTAGAGCAGCTGGTTATATGTGTTGGTGTAGTAGCAGCAATCTTATTGCGAATCCCTCTTTCAACAATTTCATTTGCTCAAGCAGGCAGCATGTCTCCTGCAGTCACGGATGTCACATTGTACTGCTGAGTTGGTTTATTTTAAAACAAATAGGAATCGATTTTTATTTTTATTTTTATTGTTATTTATTTTCATGTCACGATGCTCTAATTTACATAGTGAATTTATAATTTCAGACTGTAGAGTTTTGGCGTGAAGCTGACATTCTTTCGAAGCTTCACCATCCAAATGTGGTGGCCTTTTATGGAGTGGTGCAGGATGGACCAGGTGGGACATTGGCCACAGTGACTGAATTCATGGTCAATGGCTCCTTGCGGAATGTTTTACTTAGCAAAGACCGGTAATCTCTTAGTTTCAAGTTATCTTGCATACACTTGAAATGTTCAAGTCTTCAGGAGAACTCTTTTGGTTCTCATTCTTTACACGTTATGCAAGAGTTCCAGGTACCTGGATCGACGTAAGAGGCTCATTATTGCCATGGATGCAGCATTTGGAATGGAATATCTGCATTCAAAGAATATTGTGCACTTTGATTTGAAATGTGACAACCTGCTTGTCAACTTGAAAGATCCTTTTCGGCCAATTTGCAAGGTATTTGATGCAGCACTGTACTTGAAGAGAATTTCTATTTGTGAGTTCTTTCACCTGCATTGTTTACTTTTCTCTTGGTTTTGTTATAAAGGTTGGAGATTTTGGCTTGTCAAAAATAAAGAGGAACACCTTAGTTACTGGTGGCGTGAGAGGGACCCTTCCGTGGATGGCTCCTGAACTACTTAATGGTAGCAGCAGCAAGGTTTCTGAAAAGGTAAGATATCGAGACTCATTTCTACTATCACAACTTAAGAAGAGCAATAAACATGTATTGCTGATGGTTTATGGATTAAAAAAATAAAACAGAAACTATAGGAAAATGCAAGAAATTTCCAACTTTTGTTTATCTGTTTTTACGGTTTTTAGGTCTCTTTTCTGATCCATCTATAGTTGTGATTGGAGGGTCTTCATAGTAGATGTTATATTATTATTTACCTTTATTTTGGCTGAGGTATTTTTAATAAATTAATTTATTTAGCCTTCATTTCATTTAGATTAGGGCTATATAGCTAACTATATAAGACACCGATGCAGCCCTTCTCTATTAATTAATTAACAGAGATGTTGACATTATCATAAGATTTCCATCAATATGAAACTAAATGTAAACAGATAAAAGAACTTAAGGCTCGTGAAAGTTATTCTACAAAACATCTAAAACTAAAACACGCAGCATCCAAACTTTGAATTAACAATTGATTTTGCTAAAAAGAAACGAAGAATCAAAGAAGGGTAAGGAAACATACAAAAAAAGGTACCAATGCCAAGCTGATTCAGAAATACCGAAATCTGTTTGCTTCAATGTGCCTACTATCTGTCTTTGAGGGCGAGAGATCATTCGGGGACGTGGGCTTCTCCCCCAACCTTCCCCATGATTACAAAGCCAAATTGCTGAACAAATATGTTTTTCTGTTATTAACTTCTTAAATAAATAACAAAAGGCTACCAAACAATATTTCAATTTTAAAAACCCAACTTATAAGTATAGAGCAAAAAGTACCCCGAGTGCCCTGTTGGTTTCATGACTAAAAGTAGATTGAATCATGGGTTTCATTTGTCATAAGTTCTGCCCATTATATGTGGCTATTGGCCACGTAGTTCTGATTTTTTTACTTCTGCTTGTCAGGTTGATGTATTCTCCTTTGGTATTGTCCTATGGGAGATCCTCACCGGAGAGGAGCCTTATGCAAATATGCACTACGGAGCAATCATAGGTGTGAAAAAGAAAAGGGAAAAAAGCACTATTTTCATGTTTCCTTGGGTTGTATTTAACTCACAAACCTGGTTGGTTTATGCAACTGGAAAAGCTTGCAGGATCGCATAGTATTGCCTAAAAATGATTTCTGAAAATTCCGCACCCCCCAACTTCGCTTTACATACTGCATTTATATCTAGAAGGTTTTTAATTCTGAATTTGATGATTTCCTCCTTCATTCTTCATTCAGGAGGCATAGTGAACAACACGTTGAGACCACCCGTTCCGAGCTTCTGCGACCCTGACTGGAGATTGCTGATGGAACAGTGCTGGTCTCCTGACCCAGTAGTCCGGCCATCTTTCACAGATATAGCAAGCCGCTTGCGTGTGATGTCTACGGCTGCCCAGACAAGATCACCACAGAATCAGACACCGAAGTAATAGTCTTCGATGATTTATACATAACCTACTTTGCTTTGCTTCCCGAGTTAGCATGGACAAGAGTTCCTTACCTGGATGTACTCGGTTACCTGTATTAGGCGAGTGTATTACTTAGAAATATATGAATAATAAGGGGCTGCGTCTGGATAAACGGAATTGTAGGTTGGTTTCAGATATCATCATCAATAGCGATATTGTGGTTTATGCGACACCTGAGGAATTGATTCATATGTAAAGTCAATTATTTATGACCACAGTGAATATATACAACAAGAAAACATTGGTTACCAGCCAGTTGAAGTACCTATTGGGATTTTGTCTCTACGATTCTTTACTTTTACATGTTAATTGTCTAGACAAGCGTTGTTTGTATGTTCGTTCGTGTTTTTTTTTTTTTTTTTTTTTTTTTTTTTTTTTTTTTTTTNGTAAAGTTAACTACTGTGAATCTAATTAATATTCAACCTAATATTTAGTGGGCAACGTTTATAAATGTATTCTAGAACACATTTTGAGCCATTGCTTAAATTGCGAATCCAACTTTCAGATATAGGCTACTAAATACAAACACATATTTGAAAATATAAAATATTTCTGTTTATTTTAACCGAACGGGGACTCAGAAATTTTTTTCTTACAGATGCTAAACAGTCATACATAGAATGTTTGGCCAACATTAAGCAAACTCTCATGCGGAATATTGAACATCGCGCTGTTATCTCTGCAGATCTTCCTAAGAAATGCATATACATAATCAATGGCGATCTTTTTGAAGAGGCTGGAGTCCCTCCTAGCTGTCATTACTGTATTTCCAAGAATGTGTACAACGCCGACATTTTTACAGCTAACCAAGAACTCTAACTCATCTATTTCAGTCTGATGGTTTGCTTGATTGGATGGTGCCATGATTTGGTTCTGATTCAATGGAGAATTGGCAAGCTGAATCGAGTCTGCCGTACAAAGGTTTGTAAATTCCATAGACGAGCAAGTTGAATTAAGGGTGTTCAATGGGAACTCTGTAACTGTTTCATTTTGTGGATCAAGTAGGCTCGACACGTCCGAATCTGAAGACCCGCCATCCATCAAAGACTCGAGTCGAACAAATAAGAAGAGGCTATCAAAGAGTTTCTTCTCAAAGTCATCATCTTTCTTGTGGAGGTCTTTGTAACCATATCTAGCTACACAGCGAAACATGCGAAAGTTCTTAGGTCCAATCCGTTTTACCAAAAATCTCTCTTCTTCCGGGATTGTGCAGACAGGCAAACACTTCAAACAGACAAAAACCACAACAGAATGAATGGCGGGTAAGTTTGTGATGAAGTGTGAAAAGATGTGGGGGACTCCACTTGCTAGTTCTGTGTACACGAGTCCTATCCCAGGTACCCTTACAAGTCCTAAACTGGGGCCAAGGCTAAGAATCCATGCCATTGAAACCTTAGTGTGCATCTCAATCTCATAACGTTTGGCCGTACCATAATGCCAAGTGTACATGATGATGAAAAACGCTGTTGCTATAACCAATGGAACCCACCCACCTTGATAAACCTTCTGGATAACTGAGGAGAGGTAGAAACCCTCCACGAGCAGTGATAACCAAGTGAAGAGCAGGACTAGAGCCCAGTGGGAGTGCCACACTAGTATCATTATTAAAGTCATGAGGCATGTGGTTACCAACATCACTATGATCACTGCTGTCCCTGTTGTGACATAGAAAATATGAATATATTAGAACCATGGTAGGTACTCTTATCACTATTCAAGCACATAATCAATAGATCTATTCTAGAAAATTTTGTATGACGATACAAAGCTACATGAGGTAGACAATGGGCACGTCAAAACTGCAGAGCGATAACTATGAAAATCGGTTCCAACAAAATTATATATGATCGCAGACTTCAATATTTGAACAAATTACTATGATGGAAACCACTGGATAGATGAACATCAAGATGTTGAAAAGAGTCGAGCTTACCTGAAGCATTTCCAATTTGGCTTTGATTTTTGAACCCAGCTGTCACGGCAATGCAAAGGACCATCAGGATCCAATTAATATCAGGAATATATATTTGATTACGGAACGTCTTAGAAGTATGAACAACTTTAACTCTTGGAAAGCAACCAAGTGCAAGGGCTTGCTTGATTAATGAAAAGGTTGCAGATATGGTGGCTTGGCTAGCAACGATCGCGGCGGTAGTTGCAACAAAAAATACTGGCCAATATATACTGTCTGCAGAATGAACATCTTATACTCAGTTCCAAGGCAACATTCACACTTTGAAAGATACATATACTTTATTGGGGAAAGATTACGATATTGAAAAACACTTTTGGGAAGGTTAAAAGTACATCGGAAAATGCTAATAATGAGCTTCCCTCAATCTGTTTCCCCAACTTTTTCATTCAATCTAGGAGTGCATGAGAAAGTCCTAAATCAATATTCCCACAAACTAAATTCAGAACAAACCTGGAATTGAATGGTAGAAGGCACCGGCAACATAATTTGGGTTTTTCATGAGATAGGCAGCTTGTCCAGAGTAGGCTAAAAGAAGGCAAGGAAATACAACAACTGTAAAAGCAATTTGTATGGAGGAAACTGGAAAATGGGATAGGTCTGCAAAAAGTGCTTCAGTTCCTGTAATATATTGTCATATTAGACGTCAGAAATTCCAACTTGATCACTTGACATTCTTTACTGATAACAGCATCTAATATCTTACCTGTAATACTAAGCATGATCCCTCCAAGGGATATCCATCCAACTTTCCCTCCCCTTTTGAAGTACCGATATATATATACTGGAGAAAAGGCTCTAAGGACACCGTTATCATACTTACAGATGTTATAAATGCCGATGCCTCCTATTAAGATGAACCACAGAAAAACTACCGGGGCAAAAAGCCAACCAACTTTATCTGTGCCATAACGTTGCATGGTAAACAAGAAAATAAGTATGACAATAGCAACAAGAACAGCTACATCTGGAGCAAAGAATGAGAATTTGAATTATTAAAAATGAGAATATTGAAAGAGCAAGGGCAAAGGAATGTTTCAGGACCAGAGAGATACCATTGCTTATTTTTGTACGACCAACATTGATCCCCCCAACAGCAGAAAGAACTGCATATTATAATAAGGCCAATCAAATATTAATGCAACTAAATCTCAAAATTTCATGCTAGCAAATTAAAAAATTTAGTCTTATTCAAAGTTTAGGATGCACCAAAATCTTCCAAATGTGTGACAAATAAGTACCGCATGTGACTTCTTTGGCACTGAAAGTATTACATGAACAAAATTGACACATAGAACTAGCCACACTTGGGTGGACATGAAACTTCTAAAAGGTCGTGCGTGAATACTCCCAACATGTAGCTATGTTTTGCAATGACTATTTCATCTAATTCTCCAATCCGTCTACATTTTGTATGATCACTAAAAGATTCTATAAGAAAATATAAATACTTTTCAAGGTTTAAAAACTAAGTAACAAGTACCTGAAATAGCAGGTGTTAGAATCCCATCCCCAATCACCATGCAAGAGCCAACAAGAACGAGAACAAGAATTGCGTGTTTCTTAACACGATGTCCTTCCAGCCATCTCTTAGTTTTTGCAGCAAATGATTGTTCACGGTACTTGGAACAACTATAGGTTGTAAGCTTCTCATCACTGTGGTCATGGTTAGGGATAGTTCCTATTTTAGCATGACGGCATAGTAATGAATATAGAGCAAATGTCCCACCTGCATCAAGGGAGAGCAAGGAGTCCCTCATCAATATCAAATAGGAATCTTGATATCATTTAATATTTTTACTCTAAATAAATTTTACTTCCTTATCAATAACTAACTTCCAAGATAGATAAACTACGTTACGCAAAAGAACTTGATCTCTACACTTAAATTTCTTTCATAAAGTCTTTTCGTCCCAAGTTGGTTTCTTGCGTCCTTTATTTATCCATCTGTGACATGAAATCATCGGGACAAGTATCTCATTCTAAAATAAACACAGATAACTTTTAATTACATTTGTAAGGAACATTGATTGATAATGCCTAAAGAATGTATGAGTTCCTAACATCTACTGTGAAAAAAAGAACTTAGAAATTGTAACAATAGACCTTTCTTTTATCATATTCTTACAAGCGCAACAGCAAATATGTTCTTGAGTAGAGGTAACTTACAGTTGGAAACAAATTACCTTGACCATCGTCATTTGCCTTGCAGACAATAAACACGTACTTGATGAGGGGAATGAGAGTTAGAGAGTATATAATCAATGAAAGAGCTCCTATCAAGTCCTCTGTATTTTCAACTCCATCGGGGAACGTGTTATAGAAGACATATAAAGGGGAAGTGCCCAAATCTCCGTAGACTATTCCAAGGCTTTGGAATGCAAGTTGTAGAATTTTAAATACAGAATGTTCCTGATGGAAAATACGAGCTATGAATCATCTGGAAAAGCAAATCACCCATAGATCTTTCCAACACACACACACACACACACACACACACACACACACATTTGGATATGCTAAAATTCACTATTACTAAAAGAGAGCAAGAAATGAATAGAGTTCCATGTCAAACGAAGAAAAGAGGGTCAGATGCATGTGTTGAGCTTCCAAATTTTAGACACGCACCACACACTAAGTGGGAGGAAGGGATTTGCAACAAACCTTTTCCTGATGCGCATTTCTTATCCGCCTAGCCTCCTCCTCCATTGGCTGGTCCAACTGCTGATCCAAAACCCAGATACTACTATCTCTATCGTCAGTATCCTCAACAGCCTTGCGTCCTGACGCCATTTTTTGAAAATATGGAATCTTTCTTTTTAAAGCTTATTAACTTCTGTATATCGTCTTTCACAACAACTCGACGGTATTTCCAAACCGCTGCGACTGTAAAAGAGAAATGTAACGAGAAAGCACCACGACTAGATGTCGGTTCCTATGTAGAACAGCAGACTAAATTCACAATTGATTTGTTTTCAATCTCAGAGTAGAAATGAACACGAAATCCCACCGATAAGTTTCAACTGAGAAAACACAAAAGGATTTGGAGCTCGAAGAACCCGATCCGACAGGGTACCCGCTAACGAAGCAACAGATCAATTAGCAGAAACCCCGGGAAAACTCAGAGCTCCAATTACAGGCAAACAGGAAGAAAACCACATCAGAAATCAGAAAACTGCCAAAAGAAGGAGAAGAAATCCAGAAGGGTAAACTCGCTCATCAACCAAAATGAAGCTGAGGTAAATTTGACTTAACCATGCGAATCGATTGTACAGTAAGAGATGAACAATCCGAGATCTTGATTAAATCAGACATGGTTATTTATTATATTGAAAATCAATCATATCTGGAGGTAGCTGCGGAGGAGGGTGACAAATTTATGGTCTATGACAACGCAGACTGATCAGTACGAAAACATTGAATAATAATCGAGGACATTAAAACGATTATTTAATTGCCTAGTCATCGCTACATATATTATAAACATGATGTACATTGCGTAGGGTAACACGCAAATATCGCTCGAATTTCCGTTCGTAATTTCACTCGGAAGTTCACAAGTTCAATAAGAGCGTACTGAAATGGTTCATCAGTCTTGTAGTGGCAGAGCCATCAATAGACAAATAAGGAATTTCTTGACGATGGTGTTAGAAAGTCGAGAGATGAGAAGGACAGAGGATTTTACCTCCAACGGCTTCTTTGAAACTGACAGAACACCATCGTTGAAAGTGAAACTCCCCTGGCCTTACAAATTCTTTGTCCTCGTTTTTTTCCTCTTATTTTCTTCACATTGAACAACGATTTCCATGGACGTTTCAAATTTGGTCTCTCCTCTCTACTGCTCTGTTTCAAGTGATTTCAATTCTCAACCTAATTTGTCTGATTTTGATGATCGGAATTTGATCCAAACACCACAATCAGCGGCTTCCGTTTACACGAGAAAAGGCCGTCTCTGTTACAGTCGCATCCATCTCTTGTCGAACCAAATCGGGAGGTTGAAGACGAAAGAATTAAACAGAATCATACAAGCTTTATTGCTGGTGGTTACCGTATTATTATTATTTTCTTTTGTTTTTTTCTGTCTCATTCCACGTCATAATTTGTCGTTTCTTAATTTTTGGATAAAGTTTAGTAGCTGCATAGTCAATTTCTTAAATTATTTTGTAATATTTTCAAATGATAATAATGTAATTAATCAATAATATTTGAAGTCAAACTAAAAATGTTAATTAATTATACATTAAATATTGATAATGTAATTAATTAAACTAAGAGTCAACCATATTTGATTATGGAATAATGTTGGTATAATCTCTAAAATATTTTTTTAGTACTTTATGTACCCTACTTGACTCGAGTACTTTAGCCCTTATTTTCATTAAACCTTCCGCTTCACGAACCTGACATGCATCCTAGCTCTCGAGACTCTTTCATAGAATTTCAATAATTTCTTCTTCTCCTAAAAACCCACAGGAGCAGAGTTGATGCTCCCACATCCATATCATGTGTTGTTAAAGCAAGTGTATGATTTGAAATTCGAGTTATTTCCCAGAACAACACTCAACTGTACGTGCCCTGAAAGTGAAAAAAATCACCATAGCCAACATATATCTTACCAGTAATGCGAAGGAGAAAGAATCACGGACGACCATCAATCGAAAGCTCAAAAAGGAAGTGAAGGATCACTCGCTCATTGAAGAAAGGGCACGATCAAAGATTCTATGAAGGACCCTAAAGCAAGTAGATGTATCGATTACGTTCATCTCATAAAAATGTTCCTTTTCACTCCAAAATTCAAGCTAAACTAAACCAACACTTATTGATCTTCTTCGATCAACTCTGTTTCGATGAGTCGTGCATTAAAAAGAAAAATGCTAAATTCAAGAAAGTATATCTAACAGATTTGATTCACTCTCCCTGTTCCATCAATGAATCAAATGAACTATACATAGAAAATTTGGCCAACGTTTAATAAACTCTCATGAGGAACATTGAAAATCACACTATTCTCCCTGCAAATCTTCCTAAGAAAGGCATATACGTAATCCACAGCTATCCTCTTGAAGAATTTCGATTCCCTTGTTCTAATTACAGTGTTTCCCAGAATGTGCACCACCCCAGCATCTCTACACCTAATCAAGAACTCAATCTCATCGCTATCAGTATGGTTGCTGCTTGCTTGCTCACATGATCTTACTGTGTTAGATCCAACCGGCACGATTGAGTCAACTGACGAGAGGGTAGTGCCCACATTGGATGAAGCTGGTGCTGCATTGCCATGGCTGGCAATCAACAGGCCGTCCCTTGAACGCTCAGTTTGCTGCCCATACAAACTGTACTCATCAGAGTCTGAACAACCCTCCATCATGGATTCAAGCCTGACAAAGAGAAAGATGCTATCAAAAAGCTTTTTCTCAAAATCATCATCTTTTTTGTGGAGGTCTTTGTAACCATATCTAGCAACGCAACGAAACATGTGGAAATCCTTTGTTCCTATCCGCTTGACAAGGAATCTTTCTTCCTCTGGCACTGTGTAGACTGGGAGATATTTCACACAGACAAACACAACGACAGAATGGATAGCTGGGAGATTAGTAATGAAATGGGAAAATATGTGAGGTACGCCGCTTGCTAGCTCGGTATAGACAAGCCCAATTCCAGGAACGCGGACGAGTCCTAGACTGGGACCAAGACCGAGAACCCATGCCATTGAAACTTTACTGTGCAGCTCGAATTCGTATCGTTTAACAGTACCATAATGCCACACGTACATGATGATAAGAAAGGCTGCAGCAATCACTAAGGGAACCCAGCCACCTTGATCAACCTTGAAGAGAACAGCTGAAAAGTAACCGCATTCCACAACAAGCGAGAGTCCAGTGAATATCAGGGCGATGATCCAATGACAGCGCCACACCAAGATCATGATTAGAATCATGAGCAGTGTGGTCACAAGCATGACTACCACAACCGCTGTCCCTGTTGAAAGAAGGAGATGGAGAGGATTAAATGAAGTTCTATACACCATCAGTTAAATGCATGAATAACTAACTCCATATTGCTACTAATTTCAATCATTTCTCCTGTATGCAAGTCAATATAAGCAACCGAATTGTGCCAAAAGGAACAGGAGTTTAACTATTGGATCTCATGTTCCATTATTAAGAGAGCGATAGTGATCTAATCCTCAATTTGCGTACACATCTTGTCATTCTAAATTGAATGGTGGGTCTTTCTTGTTGAGGATTGTTGGGAGGGAGTCCTACATTGACGAATTAAGGGGATGATCATGAGCTTATAAGCAAGAAACACTATCTCCATTGGTTTGAGGCCTTTTGGGGAAACCAAAAGCAAAGCCATGAGAGCTTATGCTCAAAGTGGACAATATCATACCATTGTGGAGAGTCATGATTCCTAACATGGTATCAGAGTCATGCCCTTAATTTAGTCATGTTAATAGAATCCTCAACTGTCGAACAAAGAAGTTGTGAGCCTCGAAGGTGTAGTCAAAAGTGACTCAAGTGTCGAACAAAAGGTGTACTTTGTTCGAGGGTTCTAGAGAAAGGAGTTGAGCCTCAATTAAGAGGAGGCTGTTCGAGGGTCCATAGGCCTCAGGGGAGGCTCTATGGTGTACTTCGTTCGAGGGGAGGATTGTTGGGAGGAAGTCCCACGTTGGCTGGCTAATTAAGGGGATGATCATAGGTTTATAAGCCAGGAACATCATCTTCATTGATATGAGGCCTTTCGGGGAAACCCAAAGTAAAGCGATGAGAGCTTATGTTCAAAGTGGACAATATCATAGCATTGTGGAGAGTCGTGATTCCTAACGTTCCTATCACCAAAAATTAGAGAACAGGTTGCTTGCAGGCTGGAGGGACCCATTACCTTAGTTTCTACAACAGCTTGAGTATGGTAATTGGAAGCCTAATTTGGTCAGACAGCTCAGCTGATAGAATATACCTTTCAGGATAGAGAGGGGGTGGGTGATATGTTCAAATAGCATCAATGATACAGTAACGTTATGACTTTTTCTGGGAAACATACAGAACTGAGGATATGAACAAACAACAGAGAACCACTTACCATAAGCATTTCCAATTTGACTTTGATTCTTAAATCCTGCTGTCACAGCAATGCACAGAACCATGAGAATCCAGTTAATATCTGGAACATATATCTGACCAAGGAAATTCTTTGAGGTATGAACAACTTTAACTCTTGGAAAGCAGCCATGAGCAAGAGCCTGCTTGATTATTGAAAATGTTGCAGATATAGTGGCTTGACTAGCAACCACAGCAGCAGCCGTTGCAACAACAAACACGGGCCAATATATGGAATCTGCAAAGAGAGATGTCAGTCACGATGGTTGGGAGGGAGTCCCACATTGATTAATTTAGGGAATGATCATAAGGTGTATAAGTAAGGAATACATCTTCATCGGTTTGAGGCCTTTTGGGGAAGCCCAAGGGAAGGATTGTTGAGGATCGTTGGGAAGGAGTCCCACGTTGACTAATTTAGGAAATGATCCTGGGTTCATAAGGAATATATCTCCACTGGTATGAGGCCTTTTGGGGAAGCCCAAAACAAAGCCATGAGAGCTTATGCTCAAAGTGGACAATATCATACCATTGTGGAGAGTCGTGATTCCTAACAAGCGCATCATTTCACTCGGGCAATGCTGCAGGTCTCACTCAAGCAAGTGTCATTTAGATACCAAAGAGAAAGAAAGAGGACCTGGTATTGAATGGTAGAAGACATCAGCCACATGCTCCGTATTGTTCATAAGGTAGGCAGCCTGTCCAGAGTATGCCAAGAGAAGGCAAGGAAAAACAACTACTGTAAAAGCAATCTGTATAGCTGCTACACGAAAATGAGCCAAATCCGCAAATAAAGCCTCTGTGCCTGAATTTACAACCAATCATTAGAAATATAAACAAAACAAAATGTTGAATGTCTAAGTGCATTTAAGGTGATGATATTACCTGTTATACTCAGCAACACGCCTCCGAGGGACGTCCAACCATCCATCCCTCGCCTTCTAAAATAGTGAAAAATATACACAGGTGAAAAGGCTCGTAGAATCGTTTTATCATATTTCCAGATGTTGAACATGCCTATACCTCCAATTAATAGAAACCAAAGTAGCACAACTGGAGCAAAGAGCCAACCAACTCTATCAGTACCATAGCGTTGCAAGCTGAATAATCCCACTAGTATTACAACAGCAACAAGCACAACTACATCTGCACCACGTAAAACAACAAAAGTTTTTCAGACCTTGTAGGAAAAAACAACATAAACTAGAAACAAGGTTACTGTATCAGCTCAAGGTCGCCTGAAGATATTGTCCTCTTTGGACTTTCCGTTTTAGGCTTTCTCTCAAGGTTTTTAAAACGTCTGAGAGAGGTTTCCACATCTTTATAAGAAATGTTTTGTTCTCTCTCCAACCAATGTGGGGATCTCACAATTTACCCCCTTAGGGGCCCAACATCCTCGCTGGCACACTTCCTGAACAGCCGAACCCACAACCAGCAGATATTGTCTTTTTTGGGCTTTCCTTCCAGGTTTTTAAAATGCGTCTTTAGGGAGAGGTTTCCACGCCCTTATAAGGAATGTTTCGTTCCCCTCTCCAACCGATGTGAAAGAAAATTTAATTTCAGAATCAGCTCAATACCACTGCTCACATGGGGGTGGTTGACTTTGATCCCTCCCGCAGCAGATAAAACTGTTAATGACAGTAAGGTCCATAATTATTTGTTTACAGAAGCAAAACGAATTCCAAAACAATCAAGTAATTCATAAACATACTATCCAAGTGGGAGCCCTTGGAGTGATTGGTTAAAGAAAATAATACCCGATATTGCAGGAGTGAGAATTCCATCTCCAACAACCATGGAAGTGCCAACAAGAACAAGAATGAGCAAAGCATTCTTCCTGGATGATCGTTTTTCAAGCCATCCTTTAGTTTTAGCAGCAAATGAGTGCTCATGAAATTTAGAGCGGCTATACGTTGTTAGCTCTTCATCAGTTCGATGTTGGTTTGGAATAGTTTTTACTTTTGCATGACGACATAACAAGGAGTAAAGAGCAAATGTTCCACCTACACAGACAGCTTAACTTAGAGGAAATGCAACCTATATCAACACATATGTTTCTTTGCACTACAGATTCTTGAGTTCTTAAGTCTACAATTGTTTGAAAATGGGCCTATACACAAATGGCTTGCTTACCTTGACCATTGTCATTTGCTTTACACACGATAAATACATACTTTATGAGTGGAATGAGAGTAAGAGAGTATATAATTAATGAAAGTGCTCCAATTACATCCTCCGGATCAGATATCCCATGAGGAAATGTATTGTAGAAAACGTATAGAGGAGAAGTCCCCAAATCTCCATAAACCACTCCAAGGCTTTGATATGCAAGTCGAAGAAGCAACAATACCGAGAATTTCTGGAAAATGTAAGATCTTATCAGATCAATGAATGGCAGCCTATCATATCATATCATATCATAAGACCCTAGATATAACTGAGAGATTAAGAACCAGTTGCTACCTTCTCTTTGTACATGTTACTAAGTCTCCCAGCTTCTTCGTCCATAGGCTGATCCAGCTTCTGGTCTAGAACCCACATACTTCCCTTCGTTTCAGAGTCCTCATCAATTTCTACTCTCGATGTCATCTTAGTTTCAGATTGAACCCAGTTTCTATAAAACAATCTTCAATAAACCCAACAACAGAGCCCTGATCTTACTTCGAAATCTGTATTCAATATGAAAAACGAAGTGGGTACTAGACAAGTTCAACTTACAAGCTTGGATGAACAGAGCGATCCAAGCAGAACTTCAACGGATGCAGATTCCAGATGAACAACTATGAACCAGAGGGTTTCCCCAACCTAGGGAAAACAATCAATGAAGAAAAAGAAAACAAACAATAATTCGTACTTATCGCTTCGACCGGCAAATTCACGGAGGTTTCTTTCAACCCAGAAAAATTCAGAGAGACCCAAAAAACGAAGCACAGAGGAGAGGTAGGGCCATGTCCTTTTACAGAGCAGAGAAGCAGAGGACGTGCTATAACCGAGACGTTTGAGGCCTCGCTTTCAAAAGCTGTTTTGGATGTTTTTCAAGTATAGACAAAAGACCCATTTCTGCAACTACTTCCATAGACAACCCAATTCATCAAAGAGGGAAATCGGTGAGAGAAAAGTAGGAAGGCGCTGTTCCTTTTTTAAAATTCATTGTCAGTCCACGCAGCTCGCAGTGAAACATCCAAATTCCATTGCAAAAACCAGCACGTCTCTCTTCTCATAATCTTCAACTCACATTATTCTCCCCATTAAGTGGGCTGATGCAAACAGTTACTTCAAAATCAACAACAGATTTTTGCATCAAATTTGGATTCTGAAGATGGGTCTGTGAGGAAGCTGGAAGAACAAACAAGAACACTCGTCAATTCGTCTTTGATCGTCGGAGGCTCCCGTGATTGGGTTTGTATAATCTGGTGGCAGTCAGAATTTGATTCCATCAATTAAATTTCTATCAACTTCCTTAACACTAATTGTCAACGAGGTAATTATGAAAATGGAAGCTTAATTAATAGTTGGATCATTTGAGTTTTTCCAGAAATTAAAAAGAATAATTACGGAATAATCCAGTTCAATTACGGTTCAATAATTATTCTGTAATTTTTCTTTTTTAAAGAAAAATCGAATAATTTATTAGCAAAAATAAATAAATTGCCAACCTAATCATAATCAAATTCTTCTTTTTATATTTGAATTTCAGATTGTTAGTTGCTAATTTAATCGATAAATTGTGATTCAAAAGAGATAACATTTATATAAATTTTAAATTTGAGTTATTAAAATAATTACTAAAAAAAATATGTGACATGAAATAATGAAATAAATTAGTTAAACATTTGATTGACCGATCTTATAAATTAAAATTATTATATTTAAATTATCAAACGAAACACTAATATATATATTATAGTTTATATTTAATATATTTAAAGCATACTACTAAATTTTAATTTATATTTGTGTCGTAATTTTTTTTACGTGGGTAATCTTGAATTAATGTATTATTAATTAATATTATATTATTAAATTATTATAGGTAGATTTTTCTCGCATATTATCGAACAAAAAAATTTGCGTAGATAATCTTTTGAATAAATAAATAATATATATAGTGTATCTCTTCATATTTGGAATAAATAACTAAATTATTCATTCTACAAATTATAAAATATTTTTAAAGTCATGAAAAATAAAAGAAAATAAAATAGAGAAGCATTTAAATAGTATTTGTGAAGATTAGATCTTAGATCTAGGACCTTAAGGTGGCTAATCTTGACTATTTATTGATTAAATTTTAATTCAAGGTCAGCCATTAATTATATTTTCGAAAAAAAAATATAAATATAATTTAAAAGAAAATTTGTTATTATAGTTTGATAAAAAAATTCATAACTAGTTTATAAAGACTTTATAATTAATTAAAATAAATGCGTTAGTTGGGTGATAAAAACCGTGAAGTTGAAGGCGATACATAACAGACCAAAGCGGACAATATCTGTAAACAGTACGCTTGGGATGTTACAAATAGTATCAGAGCCAGACATCGAGCAGTGTGATAGTGAGGATGCTGGCCCCAAAGGAGTAGACTGACTGGGTTAGAGAGGGGAACGAAGCATTTCTTATAAATGTGTGAAAATTTCTCCCTAGTAGATGCGTTTAAAAAACCGTGAGACTGACGAACAATACATAATGAGCCAAAGCGGATCATATCTGCTAGTGACGACGACCTAGAACAAAAAATCCGAATCCAAATACCACCATACTATTCAAGATTATCGTCACAACCTCTTAAGTCCTATTTTTCATCCATATTTTTGAATGAGATCAAGAGCTGTATCATTTGAATGCACAGATAACTCATAAATCCACCTAAGCCAAACCTTATTCACCACCAAGGGCTCACTTTCTTCATAACCAACAGTAAACAAGCCAAAAAACTCTAACCCAATATAGAGAAAGAACATAAGAAATGGTAATACAACTGCTACCGTAGCTAATTATCCTACAGAGACTGGTTGTGTTTTCTGTGGTTGGAGTAAACACATTTAGTGGGGCAATTCCACAATCTAGATATCAAGAAAGAAGACAAATTTCACTTAAAGGTTTCACCAAGCTTTGATGGCATTCAAACAGCAGCAGCCAACATATCAGAGCAGATAACAGAGTTCAAGATGCGAGTCCATGAAAATGCTTGAACAATATTTCTACCCCACAATCAGTCTCTAAGAAAAACACCAAAGAAAGTTGAAGCCAAAGCAGCTGGATGTTATATCATTAGCTAGTTTCCAGTGTGCCCAATAAGAACAGAAAGAACAATCCTCATGCTTAGTGGGTGCGACTTATCAGAATTGAAGAGTGAATTAACTCAAACTGCCCAACCCCACCGCTAGTAGATATTGTCCTCTTTGGACTTTGGAGAGGGTCTAGCCCTACTCTAACTAGTGTCTAGCACCGTCTAGGACACCATTTGTAACAGCCCAAGCCTACCACTAGTAAATATTGTCTGTTTTAATCCGTTACATATCACCATCAGTCTCACGATTTTAAAACGCGTCTGCTAGGGAGAGGGTTCCACACCCTTATAAGGAATGTTTCGTTCTCCTCTCCAACCAATGTGGGATCTCCCATAAACAATCAATCTAGATGAAGCCATATTCTAATATAGCATTGGAGTAGAAAAGCTGCACAAACCAGAAGAAAATAGAGTATACAAAAAGAAGAAGAAAAAACGAGGACCCCACTAGCTCTACAAAGAGTAAGGCAATGTTGCAATCATCAATCCCATTTGAGACATAATCATGTGAAAGCTTGAACAACGAACACATAACAACAAGATCAGAACTTCCCCATCAACATACAAGTAATCCATGGCAGTGTGCAGTAAAATCCCACCACCAATTCAAAGACAAGTACTTGACTGATCCTTAGAAATTATTCAGGATCAAATACAAGTAATAGTAGGTATAAAATCAGACGAAAAATTAGATAACAGATTGTTTAAATACTCTCCTTTTTACAACATATCATTCCATATCCCCTAAAAGGCTAAAACATTAGATAACAGACTGTCTTTTCCCCTACCTCATGCATCTAAATTTTCCATTTGAATGCTACTTTTGAGAGGTACATACTCACCAAGATATCCACCCAAATGGTCATGTAAAGCGAGCTTATCGATTCCCTGATGGTGAAAGCTCTTGCAGACATAGTAAAACACACTCTGAACCAACAATCCCACCAAGTTCACAATCACCAAAACGCCAACCAGAAAGCCACCAACGATAATCCTCATAAAAACCCCATGTCCATCATCACCGTGAACGACCACAGCCCCAAATATGACATTAATTGTCGCGCAGATGGCCAAATACGCAAATACAAGCACCGCCGCAAAACGGGTTTTGCCCATAAGCAATTCGTAGCTCTTTTTCATGGCGGCAAATCCATAAATCGGTTCAAGCACCGACACGACGCTAGCCAAATGCCATAAGGCGGTGATGTAAACATGTACAACTAGAAACAGGATGAAGATTACAACAACGGAGAAGAAGAACAAAATGTAATTCTGGGTGTCAATTGCAAGGATAAGGAGTATCAAGAACACGAAAAATATGAAGTTATAGATAATCATGAGGAGAGAAACCCAGAGGAAAGTGACGAAAAGGCGCTTAAAAACCTTGGGAATGGCGGAGATAGTTGAGGAATAGGAAACGGGCTTGGAAGTATAGAGGGAAGCGACGGTGAAGACGACGGCGGCGGTGGAGAGAAGAGAAAAAGCGAAGAGGAAAATAAGGTAGCAAAATTGGAAGGTAAGGAGCTCGGTCCATCGATGACGGGTCTGAGCGGGGTCGGCGAAAGGGTTTTGGAGCTGGACGAGAAGTGGGTGGGTGAAGAGGGAGTGGGCTAAGATGGCGAAAGAAAGGGGGAAGATGAAGGTAAGAGTTATGAGATAGAAGGTTTTAGGGGAGCGCTTCGGGATGAAGATTGATTCTCTGAGAATGTCGGGAATGGTCAAGAATTGAAGCTCTTCTGGGGCTAGATCCATGGCTTCTTTCAATGGGAAATCTTCGATTTCGAAATTGAAATGTTTCGAGGAAGACGAGGAAGAGGGATCTAATTCGAAACAAAATTAGGTCAAATGGATAAGATCAGATCGGACATGGAAGAAGATCTTGAAATTTGCAGACAGAGGAAATTGGGGAAGACGGAGGTGGAGTCAACAGCGCGAAAAGTGACGATGCCCACCGCCACGATCCCATTTTATTTTATTTTATTTTTATTTAATTATATGATATAAATTAAAATCCGATATATTTACATCAAAATTAAATTAATTATATTCCAACATAAATATGATTCTTTTAGTAACTATGATTTTTGGTAAATGAATTTGAATTTAATTGGTATCTAAAATTGGAAATTAGTTTCTAATATTCAATGAATAATAAAGATTCTTAGTTGACCTAATTGAATGATATAATATTTTATATATTTTTATCTAAATTTTGTTTCCCTGCATTTTTTAAACGAGTATGCTATTTATTTTATTTTCTATACTCAAAATATAAATTAAATTAAATTTATTGTTTTTAAAACTTTATAAGAAATTTCAAATAAAATTTATCGGCCAAACACAAACCAATTAGCAACTAACAAGGACAGGATCAGATCCACAGTGACAAATCATTTACAGAAGAAAAAAAAGATTCTGAATGTCAAAGGGAGAGTGGATTGTGAGATCCCACAATAATTAGAGAAAATGAAACATTACTCATAATGTATTGTGATGTTCCACATTGGTTGGAAGGAGAACAAATCACCCTTTACAAGGGTGTGGAAACCTTCCCTAGCAAACGCGTTTTAAAGCACTGAGGGGAAGCCCGAGAGAGAAAGTCCAAAGAGGACAATATCCGCTAGTGGTGGATCTGGGTCGTTACAAATGGTATCAGAGCAAGACACCGAACGATGTGCCAGTCTTCTCGCTATTCCCCGAAGGGGGTAGACACGAGGTGGTGTGCCAGTAAGGACGTTGGTCCCGAAGGAGGGTGGATTGTGATGTCCCACATTGGTTGGGGGAGAACAAATAACCATTTACAAGGGTGAGGACAATATCTCCCAGCAATGGATATAGGTTGTTACATGGATAGGAAGTCAAGTCCAAAGAAGACAAAATCTGTTAACCATCAATTAGGGTTGTTACATTCTATCAACTCGTTGTCGATAGTCTTGAGCGAGCCGAACGTGACATATCGAAAGGTGGCGTCAGACAGGATCCGATCCACAGTGACAAATAGTTGGTTATTATTGTTTCCACCGTTTGAATTTATGGTGCTTATGAGGCAAAATTATGGAAAATCAGTTTCTATGAACCTTGCTTTATTCAAGTACAACACATTCAATCTTACACTTAGTTTTTACAAATATCATATTTTATTTGGTTTGAAGATCATCAGATTCTGTCTTGAGCTGTTTCTCAATCCTTAAATTTCCCAAACCACATCTTTCTTCCAACCAACCAATTATGTCAGCAAACACAACATCAATGTTTTCAACTGTCTCTCCATACAGCAATCCATGCCACATCTCTGGATATGTCTTCAAGCTCTTGTCCCAGCTCGACGCCTTCTCAAGGAGTTGCTTGCTCACCGATATATCGGTCACTCGATCCGCCTCCCCATGGAGGATTATGAACGGTAACGAAACCTATTAAACTACCACTAAACTCAAAAGCTCGAAAAAGATTAATTCATTCAAACGACGAAGAAATAGCAAACCTCTTCGAGTCGTTTCTCGAGATCTAAACTAATCCTTAGAAGTTCATTTCCAGTGTTCAAACGAGGCCTCCCTTTGAAACAATAAGGATTATTTCTGACCTGTTGATTTCATTATCATTAATATAAACAGTTTTACATTGTAAAAACAGAGGAGATTAATAATTATTACCTGATGTCTAATCTCAGGAACTTTGAAAGCAACATCAATGATATCTTGGGTTGGAATTATCTTCCATGTGGGTATCACTTTGCAAAGCTTTGTCAGTATATTTACAACAATTGGCTTTGGTTTAACATCCTCTGCAATCTGCCAAAAACAGGGGAATCTTTTGAGCTTCAAAGTTTAAACTCATTCAAAAACAGAGCCAAGACATGGGCATACTTTACACATTGGTGCAACCAAGACAGCACCATCCCAATAATCTGGCTTCTTTCTGTGCAATAACAGAGCCACTGCCCCTCCCATTGACTCCCCTAATAGATACCTTCTTTTGCCCATGTTCTCTTTCCTTTCTGGGTATTAAAAAACATAGTTTTTAACGAAGACCCATGTAAAAATTTTCAGTTAAAACCCATAAAAATTGAATCTTTTGCATTGGGAAGATAAGATACCAGAAGTGGCTGTGAAGTGATTGGAGCAATCCTCCACCACATGATCAAAGCTTGTAATATAGCCTTGCAGCCCATCTGATTTCCCATGGCCTTCGTAATCAATCCCATAAACCGCAAACCCTGCCCTTGCAAGCCGAATTGCAGTGCCTATAAACCAAATCAATTATAATTTGATCTTACGAATATAATGTTTCATGTGGTGGAAGGGTATTTACTGTTCATGGTGATGCTGCATTCCATCGCGTACCCATGGCAGATAAAGATCAAGCCCTTTGGTTCCTTATCCTTTGGAAGCCATTCGCACGTGAAAAGCTTCAACCCACGTGAGTTCATTACAAACCCCTGCAAAACGAGAATGATTTGTAGATTTATAAGTAAGGAATATTATCCATCTCAGGTCTTATATTCAAACGGGACAATATTAAGGCCAGGCTAACCTCTTGATACACGAGCCCATCCTGCCCATCCTGTGTTCGAGCGGCCTGCAACACATTAAAAAACGAGTTAGAGAGAGAGAGAACGAGATAGAACAGAGAGGAAGAGAGAGAAAAAGACCATGGAGAAGGTTTTTTCTTAGCAAAAAAACGAAGAAGATTGGATATTTGTGAAGCCCCCGTTGTAAGCTTTAAAAAGGGTTCGAGGATTGGAACAGCGCAGGCGACTGCCTGTGCATGTCGAGTAGCCTCGTTGGACCTGTTTTGGTTCACCACGGCTTAGCCACTCATTTCCTTGTCAACTTTCTAAATAAGGCGAAATTGCCCGTAAAGATTTTAGCTCTTTCTGGGACAATTTTGTTTCAAATTACTTTCCGTTACAATCATTTGATAAAATATTATTTTATTTTATTACACAATTATTATAATTTATTATAATTTTTTTTTTTCATGATTTTGTCATTAGTACTAATTATTTTGGCATTAAACGTAGTTAATTAAATGTAATTAAGAAGATTTAGATGTCAATCAAAAATGTTTTTTTTATTTATTATTTATAGATATTTTAGTGTTTAAATTGTAATTTTAAAGAATGTTTTAAGTAATTAAATACATTTTCCAAAAATGTCAATGATTATGTAATAACTATTTTTAGTTAAAATTATTCAAACTATGTGAGGGAATAATTTTATAAATTTAGTTATATATTTATTAAAATTATATTTTATATAATCATTTTAATATTTGAATGTACCATATCCTACTCTAATTATAAATAATTTATATATTTTTTTAACAAATTTATTTAGAGATAGATTTGATTTTTAGAAATTAAAATAAAATAAAATATAACTAATTTTTATATTTGTTTTAATAAAATTATTTAGAGATTAATTGTAAACTAATTAAATATTTAGCTAATTTTAATTTGAGAAAAATCAACCAAATAAAAAATCGAAATTGGATTGGGCAGTGTCTGTCACCGTCAGTCACAGTCGGTTAATTTGGCTCCAATCCATAAGCGCCTCTTTGACGACTTTTTGCAAGCTTCTATCAAATGATAAAAAGTTCAGCATGATTTTTTTTTTTTGGTTTTGTTCGAATCTGGAGAAAGTTTGGCTGTTGTTGCTCTAATCGACATTGGGTATTGTTTGGGGTTTTGTTGACGTTGTGTTGTATTGAAATTTTTGAATAATCGGTGGAGGGACTTGTGTTCTTCGATTGATCCGAGACGAGAATGTCTCAGGATTTGTCATTGGATCAAGACCTGGATGAATCTGATCCCGAGTTCGTGGAGATTGATCCTACCGGTAGATATGGACGGGTAAATACTCATACAGCTTGTTCGATTTTGCATTCTAGTTGACATTTTCGATTCATACTACTTCGATTGGTTCTTGCTCATCCTTTTTCTGATTGATTGGAGGCTCGTGCATGCTTATGTGGGATTGAACTTATATTTACAATATTTACTGTTTGATCATATCTTCTGATGTTCGGCTGTTTTGCAGTATAAGGAAGTTTTAGGAAAAGGGGCATTCAAAAGGGTGTATCCTTCTTTGTTTTGATGTTATTGGTTGTGATACAATCAAAATTGAAATTTCTTGTGTTTTCCATTTTATACTGATTCTATCAAAGAAATTAAAATGTGTGTATCATCTGTCTGCTGCATTTGAGATGAAATTATTATGGTAAATTGTGTGTTCTTCATCAAAATGTGGTATATAGATATCGGGCTTTTGATGAGTTGGAAGGAATTGAAGTAGCTTGGAATCAGATTAAGGTAACAGATTTATTGAGGAACTCTGATGATTTGGAGCGACTATATTCAGAAGTTCATTTGCTTAAGACATTGAAGCACAAGAACATAATCAAATTTTACAGTTCATGGGTTGATACGAAGAATGAAAACATCAACTTCATTACAGAGATATTCACTTCAGGGACACTGCGACAGTAAGCCCTGTACCCTGGGCTCTTCAGAATTTGTTTTTCTTCTTTAACTATAATACTTGAGATATATTTTGAATATGTGTAGATATAGAAAGAAGCACAAGCATGTTGATTTGAGAGCACTGAAAAAATGGTCGAGGCAGATATTAGAGGGCCTTCTGTATCTTCATAGTCATGACCCTCCAGTTATACATAGAGATTTAAAATGTGACAATATCTTTGTCAATGGCAACCAAGGTGAGGTGAAAATCGGTGACTTAGGACTTGCAGCCATTCTTCAGCAAGCTCGTTCAGCTCACAGTGTCATTGGTGAGAATTCCAAACTTAAATAAGCAATCAAAGTTACTTAATATGAAAGTTGAGTACACATTTTCGGTGTAGTGAAGCGAGTAAAAGAACTTATTTGTGATTTAATGATTTTAGGAACACCCGAGTTTATGGCTCCAGAGTTTTATGAGGAGGAATACAATGAACTTGTGGATATTTATGCCTTTGGCATGTGTTTGCTTGAGCTTGTAACCTTTGAATATCCATATGTTGAATGTGCCAATGCTGCTCAAATATATAAGAAGGTCACATCAGTAAGGGCTCCTGGATCTTTTTTTCTTTTTTACTTATGCATTCCATGTTGTACCTACCATGAAGATCACTCTTTGATAAAGTATGGATACTATATGTATAATGCTGCATT
Organism: Cucurbita pepo subsp. pepo; assembly: GCF_002806865.2. Classification (NCBI taxonomy): domain Eukaryota; kingdom Viridiplantae; phylum Streptophyta; class Magnoliopsida; order Cucurbitales; family Cucurbitaceae; genus Cucurbita; species Cucurbita pepo. The sequence continues at coordinate 1,493,074 of NC_036657.1, read as the reverse complement.
GTAGGTTCTATTAGGACTCAAACACCATATAATATAGGAAATAGTATTGCGTTTCATCGTGTACATTGTTCAACTCAATTTTTTCTTTGTTAGCATTATACATATGATTTACCTTCACACTTGTAATGTGTTGACTTTAAAAGAAAGCTCATAATCAGTCACTTTTAAGATTTGGTTCAGTTGCGGAAACTTATAGTTTGTGATAAAGAAGCAGTATAATCTTCTTGTCTACTCAATCTTTGACGATTGAGCCATTCGCTTTTTATACATGGTCTTCCATGGAGCCTTGGTTTCTAGTGGACTTTTCTAGCATTTAAACAAAGAGCTCTACGTGTGTTTCCATGTGATCTGTTATTTTGTGCGTGCTGTTTCTTTCTTTTCTTTTCCCCCGCTTCATTTTTAGAATGAACCACTCATTGTCTAAAGTATTGTTCTAAATTTTAGCGGCCAACTCGCAGCATTGAAAATTTAGAACATTCTACCAAATAAATGGGGATTATGGATGTAGTTCAAGTTGGTAATGGTAAATATTTGAAGTCCTAAATGTTAAAAAAGTTGTCTACAATTCAATACGTCTTAACTTTTTAAGTAAAATATTTTATGTCCAGATTTGGATCAGTTGGTACTTAACCTTGTTCTTTTGCAGCTTCTTTAAATAGAAATATTCCTTGTGAAGGTTTGTAAGGAATTATTATTTTCCTTTTGTTCCTAGGGGATTAAACCAGCTTCACTGGCAAAAGTCACCAATTTAGGAGTTAAAGCATTTATAGAAAAATGTATTGCAAATGTCTCTACTCGCTTGCCTGCAAAAGATCTTTTAATGGATCCATTTCTCCAAGCAGATGATGATCATGAAAGTATACCTCGTAATCTACAATCAAAGATACTTCATACAGGTAAGGTTAAAAAAGTACTTCTCCTTCGATAGAAACTTTGGGATTGTAACATATTGTTCTTTTATTGCATGATATCATTACTGAAGGAAGAAAAGAGCAGATTGATTTTGTCGATGATACTTCTGCTGAGACTTGTAGAGATTTTAGTATGCATGGTCAAAGAAAAGATGTTAACAAGATATTTCTCAAACTACGAATTGCAGATTCCATGGGTAAAATTCATATTTGCTGTCATTTCTTTGTCTTTGTAGATTCTTTAGGAGAAAAACTACTATTCTGGAATTGTCAGTACTTCATTAACAAAATTTTCAATTATTACAGGTAATTTTCGCAATATCCATTTCCCATTTGATACTGAAGCTGACACAACAGTTTCTGTTGCTAGTGAAATGGTTGAGGAGTTGGACCTTTCTGATCAAGATGTCTCCACAATTTCTGAAATGATTGAAACAGAAATTCGATCTTACATTCCAGATTGGACATCAGTTGAGAATTCTGTGGATAATGTAGGAGTTGATGTTGCAATTTCTGATAGCTCGACGTCTGACACAAAGAATGTTTCCTCTCCATTGTCTATTGAATCTAATAATCTTGCTTTGGAGGTATTGCCTTCAGGTCGCAAGTATTGGTCGGACTCTCCAAAAGGTATTGGTGGGTGCTCTCCTATTAAGCCAGGTCCTTCATACTTGTCTCTTACCTCAGATCAGAATGTTGAATCCTCTAGCAGCCACATACTTGGGAATAATCTTGATCATTCTGCAATAATTAAGGGACTGGAAAGTGAACTTTTGTCAGATGGTGATATTCATGATAGCTCTGAGGCACATCTTTTAGAAGAGAACTGTTCTGATGAATCAGTTGACCTCAAAATAATGGCTGAGAAACTTAAAAATCTGTTGACACAACAACAAAAGGAATTAGATGAACTAAAGAGAGAGCATAAATTAGTTGTTTCAGAACTTCTCACTGAACTAACACCTGAATCTTGTCAGAAGGTTTTAGGGATGTGTAAGCTAAAGCGTTCTGATTTTGCGTTTGATCTCTGAAATGCATTGCAAATTCAAGCTTAAGATTATGCTCCTGTGTCCAGAATGTAACGGTATCTCATTGCTCTCAAATGTAAATCAGTTTACACAAATTCTCGTTTGGTGAAGATTAGTTTCTAATTTTCAAATTAGCTTTTTCTACCTTCGAAGTTGGAAGATGAATCTTCTAGTCAATTGATCCAGTTATGAGGCATGGGGAAGCATGATGCTGAAAGATGTTAGAGAGGTTGACCAACGAATTGCGAAGCTGTAAACATCAACTGGTTAAATTAGCATCACTCCCTGGTATGTCTCAGACATCCCTCATGAAGCAATTTGTGCACAAAATGCATAAAGATCTGCCACCAATGTTCTCTTCTTTCTAGTATAGAATAGGTTGGACACTATTCTATTATGTATTGTGATGGTGATATTGCAAATGTCGGAAATTGTTAAGAAGATATTGAGCCAAGAGAGAAGGCAAGACGCTACACACTGAATTTTCATTAGTATTCTATATAACACTCTTAACTTAGATAGTTGAAATTCTTTTAGATAGTTTCTTTGTATAGCGTGCCACATCCATTTCTCCTAGTTTCTTCTTCGACAACAACTTTTCCGTGCTATGTTCTTGTTTCCTGGTCGATATAAGTTGATCAAATATTGTTTATTCTTTTGAATACTCATTTAAGTTAAATAAATGGTGTGATGAATGAGAATTACTGTCTTTTAATTGTAGCATGCTTGTTCTTCCACATTCCCCCTGGTTGAATTGTCCAATTGCTTGTTTCATTTTCCCTTGATATTGTGATGCTTAAGAACAATTTATCTTACAGGTTTCAGTTTTATTTTAATCAAAAGCATATATATATAGACCTAAGATTTAGCTACATTGCCAGACAAAGGGCTAAAATTCTCTAGGTTTACTCATGATTATAAAGTACTCATCTCAGGATTTGCTGGAAATGATTCTACTCATGATTAGAAATAAGCACTCGTGTTGTGTCGAATATCACATTATAAAAAGTTTTGGATATGCTGGAAATGATTCTACTCTGATATATCCTACCTATAGTACACATCAAGATAGCTGTTGTAATAATATTCTTACGTAAACTGCTGTTACTAGTTAAAGAAGTTCCACTCTCTACCAAGTTTGCAATGATACATCTACATATATACGTATATGTAAAACCCCAGCTTTTGCCACAATGTTGACAAGATGTATCAACAGGAAGATGAACACAAATGATACCTATGGCATAACTGATATCTGAAATATTTCCTATCAAAATCAAGCACCAGTGATGGAACACTATGCCAATCGATCGATACAACGATGAATATTAACTGCATCACCACTAAAGCAATCAGGGGAGATGAAGAGACCTACAAAATGGTTGATGTGATTAATTGTTGTACAAAAGATGCTCTCTGATTCAACTCTTCACTGTTCTGGTTCCTTTCCAGCAAGTGTGACCTATTACTGCAAAACCCGAAAAGAAAATCGGAAGAACAACCATTAGTTAGTATGCTGAGCTATCACATCACCTAAAGCACAGTTGACAAGTGAGAATCGTGATGGTATGTATTAAATAAGATTGTAATGGCAAACTATATGCTTGATAAGATGTTGCAAATATATTGGCTTAAGTTCGTATCAGTAGGATGTAAGTACTTCAAGAATTTCAATTTGTCCCATCAGTTTGTCAGGAATCTTCTTCTTTTGCTTTTGCTTTTGCTTTACTCTTCTTGGATCCTTACAAACCACTATTGGAAAAGTACACTTCAACCAGGAAAATGGCTTCTTCACCTCCCAAGTTAAATGGTGATCACAGTAAGTCTATCCATTTTGCAGGTTTAGCTTTTAGCAAAAGGCAGGCCAATAAAACTGAAAGTGTAAGTGTGAAATACTGTGAGGATAACGGATCATTCTTTATAAAGGTGTGAAAACTTCGTCTTAACAGGCGCGGTTTTAAAAACCTTGAGGGGAAGATGGAGAAGGGAAAACTCAGAAGGACAATATTTGCTGACGGTGTGCTTGGGCCGTTATAGTATGTTCATGGACATGATTTGTAGACTTCAAAAGATCTAGCAATCGAAACTCACCTTACGACATTAGCGGCGGTGACGGAGTCATCGTTTACTGAATCGTCATCTCTCTCGACAGATTCAGGGTCTGAGAAAGGAATGCTGCAGATGAAGGGTAGAAGAGGGTCAGGTGCAGATCCATTCTTTTCCCTCCTGCTCTTTGTTGTCAGCTTCTTGGAACTGAATGCAGCAGATACAGGTTTCTCAGGCTTCCTCCTCCTCTGCAAAGATGGTAAACATTTTACTTTAACCAATTATTCACTATTGCAGCCATGAAAGCAATGAGTTAGAACAGACAATACCTTTATTGAGCTTGAATGATGCGCTATAAAATGCCCAATTACATCCTTCCCCAGACTGGCTGCACATAGCGGACAAACCTGAGAGAAAGCAATGTCAAAGCTTTCGGTTTCACTTCATGGAACAGTTTCATAATCAGTCAAATATACCAAGCAGCAAGCACAAAGTTATTATTACTCATACGCCACAAGAAGTAATCATTGAATGAAGAACAGAGGGAAAAAAAGGATATTAAAAGCATGTAATTACTGCATTTCTGAAGTCAAAGCAGTGCTCTTCTTGCAAATGGCTGCAAAGTACTTGAACTTCGATATCCACATAACAGTAAGGGCATGAAAAGTAAGCTCGTGTATCATCTTCTCCATCAGAGTCATCCAGAATTATATGGTTACCTATCCAAAGTACCATCAAATAAGCCATGAAATTCAAAAGAAACAGAGCTCAATTCACACAAAAAACAGTGAAATCAGAACTCAGAATGTTAGTTTAAAGAGTAACCCCCTCCGCCGACCCCCAAATCTTCAATTTGGTTGCTAATCAAGAGTGGAAAACCGAACAGAGTAGGAAATGAAGGCAAAATCAAGAAACCCAGATGAGAAAATCACTCAAAAAGCTAAGAACACAAGTACCAGAATGAAGCATGGCGGCTTGAACAGCAGAAAGTTGCTCAGTGCGATGAACCCTTGAGGCCCAAAAATTGAACTCCATAGCTATTACCTCTGGTTGATTCTGTGTTTCAGAGCAACTGGGAAGTCAGATTCTGAGACGACAAGTGTGTGAAATGAGCAATCAGGCAAATGGGTGTCGATAGCTTTGGGAAGAAGAAAGAAAGCTAGAAGGAAAAAACTATCCTTGTCATCAGCAGCCTGGGCCTGGTGGATGGGTTGTGAGGTGCGGTGTCTGCTTGTTCATATACTGACCCAATTCTCTCCAAAAGCCAAAAGCTTTCTGACACACAAAAGCTGCTTATCTATTGGACGACACGTCGATTTTACCAAAAATTCTCTCTTTTTTCCTCTCATTAATTAATCATCTTCACCTACAATCTGCCAAGAACTTAAGCAGCTTTAACCAAAAGCAGCCAACAAAAATCAAATTTTTTAAGAACAAGAAAAGTTTAAAGAATTAAGGTTTGGAAGAGACAACCTAACAGAGGCATGAGATTACAGCTCAGCAAAAGTTTTTTTTTTTTTTTTTTTTTTTTTTTTTTTTTTTNTTTTTTGTATAAAGCTTTTAAGAGTGATGAGTGACTTTGAGCATTGGGTTTCAGCTTTGGGGAGTGGATCTCACAAGCAAAAAACGACACAGTTTGGTGGGTCATTCTCTCTTTAAAAGCAAGTCAATATAATGTCTTCCATTTTGCTTCGACACATCCGATAATGCTTTAATAATCAAAACTTTCTCCATTAAGCATTGGACATATATTTTATTTCGAATTTTTGGTTTATTTTAGAAATAAGCACTTGGATCGAACTTGGCATAGTTTAAATAGATTGTCTTGCTTTTCTAGAACTCATTTGTAATAAATCTATCTCACAAATCTTTTTAAATATAAACGGTCTATTTACGCTTTATAAATTATCTCTTTTTCTAAGAAATATAGGAGCTATTAGAGAAGTAACGGTGGACAGTCTCGGCACCTGTCAAGCTGTTATTGGACAGAAGAACACAGTGGACTCAAGTTGGCAAGGACCTTCCATTTATTCGTTCCCCAAAACATGGCTCCAAACTACAATTTGTGTTGTCTAATGTAGCCATGATTATGCTAATGAAAAGGGAAACTTGGGGATCTTCAAGGCAGAAAAAGCAAGCTCCTTCCCAACTGAAAGGCATTTTTTTTGTGGTTGAAGAAATGCTAAAGAGAGAGGAAGAGGGAGGGCAGAAGCTATTCAAAGTGNGTTCGTACTAGCGTCTGATCTATCTCACGGGACAATCTCTTGACCCTATAATATTTAAATGCCAAAGAAACTCGGAGTATATCCCATATACCTAGACGGTTCTTTTTAACTAGTTGGTATAACACTTACTGACCTCTGCCTTGATTCATGATAATTTACAATCATAAATATTACATATTTCAACCATGAAAAGTATCATTAAAGCTGTAGTAGCTACAATGCCTCTGTAGCAAAATTATATAATATTACTCCACTGAACTGTTCATGATTACCCCACTTGAACTGTTCATGAGACTGACTTTTCTAATATAGGCTGAGGTTGGTCAATGGTCTCAGAAAAAAGAACTGAGTATGTTTTGTTTTGTTACCTCACAGCCTCTCTCTCAGCTGATCTCTGTGAAAAACCTGAACTTTTGTACAGTCAAATTATAAGACTTCCTTTTAAGAAGCCAAACTTGCTGATACCTGAACCTGATCAGATCCCTGGTGGAGAGACTTCTTTTTCAGTACACATATTTGTTTTCTGATCAATGGAACTTTTAAATAAATGGGTAAAAACTCATAGATAGTAATATTTTCTACAGCTGCATAAATTACAGATACATATCAGTGTTATACAACACTAATATTGTATAGTGATTCTTATTAGGTACAATTTATAGAGACAATAATGCAAGATCTATGGTTCAGTTTCATTACGAGCTATAAATAAGAACATAACCACACTTGGCAAACTATTATATCTTATATTTCATGAAAGAGAAAAAAGAACAACAAAATCAAAACTAGCTTCACATGAGAACTTCTAGCTTGATTGAATTATATTCTCTGAAGTTCAAAATGACTCCAACACAATAGATAAGGATTACACTTCACAATCATGGGAAAGAAGAAGCATCCATACTAACAAAGAAAAGAAAGCAATGGGAGTGGAGTTGTGAAAACAGAAGCGACTGAGAGAGAAGAAGAAGAAGAAGAAGCTGAGAGAGATGAGATGGTTAAATGCAATAAAGGGTATAGGAAAACCAATCAGCTGCAAATGCAGACATGCATGCAGAGAAATTACATTTAATACCTTAATATATAGATATAACTATATATATATAGATATAGATATATATTCTAGTACAGATCTGATAACAGATCATAATTGGTAGAAAGAACGAAAGAGAGTAGAAACTCAAGTATGCATGCTTTGAAGAAGACAAATGAAAGAACTCTTCAAGAATCGGACCTGGACGCTGGATTCCCCTTTGCTAAGGATGAGTCATCAAAGAACTCCTACAACACTTAGCTTACAAAGACGTCTACATTTTCGAACAATGGGAACCTCCAAAACAAAGCTTACCATTTCAGTAGACCGCAAGAAAACCCTCTCTGGGTTCTCTATTGCAGCAAGAACGTTCCTTGGCTTCCTCCTTGAACTGTTGTTGAAAGCAAGAAACATGGCGAGATAGCAGACAGAAGAAGCAGGCATTCTGTAAGAGAGAAAAAGAGTTAGTTCTTCAGGTGCATATAATTCTCCACTAGAACAAGGAACATTGATATTATCAGCCTGCCATGGGAACACGCACACAGTGGAGTCTCTAAGATCTTTATATTCACGCATGCATGTTTCCCTTTAATGTACAGTGGAAGGTCACGTTTTCACAGGTAAAGAAGAAAAGGGAAGAGAGAGAGTAAGTGTGTTTTATGGAGGGTCCAGTTTAGCAAAGCATGATACCTCAAAGCTGGGCTTTCTGTTAAAGACGACCCTTCATAAAGGGGTCTTCATCTATGTAATTTAAAATTTTGGCTCCTCTTTCTTTTCCCTTTTGGTCGGTTGTGCTGAAGTGAACCCAATTTTTTTTGGGCTCTCCTCTCACATGTTCTGGCATGTAGGCCTTCTCTTTCCTGCTTTTTCCTGCAAGTTTCCACCTAATAGTCCATGTATTTTACTGATCATACAGACTAATAAATAGAACAAAATGAAGCCTTATGCTCTAAAATATGGATAAAACTTTAATCATATCACTTGCATATATATATATATATATATATCTATGCCCATATTAAAAGTTGATTTCGTGGGGTTTAAGGGTTATTGAGAGAATGAAAGTACTAAAAAACAATAGGGAAATCTACAATGCGACAGTTACAGAGAGTCCTCATAACTTTATAAGCAATGGATTCAACTAAAAATGAGTATTTTAGTAGGCTTTTCAAGTAGCATCAGCTTCTACAACTGATTTCCAGATTTAGATCTGTATATGTAAATGTTATCAGCACAACATTAATTACAAGCACAAGAAGCTTCTTGACAATAACACGTTCATTCGGGTAACTCTGCTCGGTCTCTCACAGCCGTTTCCAACATGGCGAACAAGAACTTTGAAGGGTCGCCAGTACATGGATTGGCTAGAGTCGCATGAGCTAAGAACGGGAGTTTTCTTAAAAAACGTCCACTAGTACCCTGTGAACAGAAAAAAAACAAAATAATTCAAGGGTCATTCAAGGACTCGTAATCAATTAGCACTCAAGATTTCTGTCACAGACCTCGCATGCTTCAGCAACCTCGAGCAATAGTTTGCAGATGTGAAGTGGTACATCAACCTTCTTGGTCTCTCGAATGCTTATTTTCTCTTTCAAACCAGCATAGTTAGGAAGCATAGAGTGGTCAAAACCCTAAGAAATTTAGAAATGATGAGAATTACGAATGCCTATGTACTCTATTTCAACCAGAATCCAAGGCACCCAAAAGTAATGCTAAAGCTGCAATTATTAGATGTTTATGGACCTCAACCGTTGTCAAAATTCCAGTGCGTAGAAGCTCTTGCAAGCAGGACCTTAGAATTTCATAACGTGCTTGAAGAGTTGGTGGACCTACATATGCTTTGATATCTGCACGGTCTACAAATGCAATATCTGCAATCCAGATTTTGGTTAATTCAAGTATTAAGATTTTAAGTAGAAGAAAATGGAAATTGAAAGTTAGAAAAGAAACGAGCGGGAATTGGAAGATTTGGAGAGGGCCTAAACACTTGGGGATTGTTTTTTATCTTTGCTCAAGAAAGAATGAAACTCCATAAGATTATACAACCCATAAACATCCTGATCAAACTTATACTGAGAACATGAGGTTCAGAAACTGTAGCTTCTAGAGTATAGAAATTGGAATAATTTCACTATTTGTTTAATAACAAGTTGCACTCAGACGAGTATTCCAACTACCAACTTCCGAAGACAGTCCATAAAAGGGTGCAATCCAACTTGTAATTACACTACCAAAAACTTTTATTTTGCAAATATAAATATTTACATGACATCACTTGATTATTAACTCACCAATAGCAGCTGTTATATTGGAAGTTGTCAGAATCACCACATTTGGTGACGATTTCAACTTGTCTATCTGTGTAAGTAGCGCATTGACAACCTGTAATATTACAGTTCAGAATTTTATAAGCATCATCCGAGTTTCAAAACTACTTGCCTAAACAATTTATAAAAACATATTCTTTCTTCTTTTTTCTTTCTTCGTTCTTTCTTTCTTTTGGTCAGAGAGGGTGATTAAGGGAGAAAAGAGAGGGACCATACAAAAGGCAATAGCATACCCTAATGGAATCTGAAGGTTCTGAACCAGACAAAGCAGCCTTTCTAGCAGCAGCTAAGCTTTCCACTTCATCTACAGACCGCAAAATATAGAAATACTGATGATGGTATAGAAGAAGGACAAGCATGAAATTAACAACCTTCTAAAGTATGTCTCACCAATCAAAACAAATACCAGATTGTCTTCTTCCTCTATCATCTCTTGAATCTTCTGGAATAGCTTTGCAACCTATTAAGGAAAACATGTATTCTTGAATACGATAGAGCCATAATGCCCGACAAATGGAAGTGTTCGCTGCGTAAAATTTAAAACAGTATCTGTCTAGAATGAAATGAAAATTAATTAAGGATGCAGGTCATCTAATAATGAAAAAACCCATACCAGCTTGCCACTTTCAGAAAACCATTTGCTGAACAGTGAATGTGCATTAACTTCAATTAGTACGCTGTGTGGATATCTGAATATAATGGAAAATGAAACTAATAAATAATAAGGGTCATTAATAATATGGAATACATACTGAAGCAGTAATCGACCAACAAACCTTGACAGATATCTTATCGACAGTTTTTGAGCCAGTGCTTTGCATAAAGACGTCTTACCAGTCCCTGGAGGTCCATGTAATAGGACAATCCTGTGCACACGTAAACAGACGAGAATTATATATTAACCTCCTGGATCTATATAGGTCTTCTACAAGCTTTGCCATCGTGTAAAACATGGCAAAGCATCCTTGAAGGCACAGTAGCGCTTTTAAAATCCTGGAAGGCTAGATGGCAACACAATAGATGAAGTTCATGCTTTTCACACAATTTTTAGGATTAGGATTTTGGCGGGCCAGTTCTATTTACATAGAGATGTCCTTTATTTGGAGGATTCATTCTAAAATGTAAAAATTGTACCGAAAAGGTCGGGAATACAAAATGAGAGTCGGCTTATCACCCAGTAAATACACGCAACAAACATTAGTAAATATATACGGTCCCAAGGATAATATTTTAGGAAAGTAAAAAAAGAAAGCTAATAACAGAGAACTCTACAAATAAAATTCAGCAATGAAGATTACGTTTTATGTCCTCCCTTGTAGATTTTGAAAACCATCCTAATGCTCATACAGAAAAGACTTTCCTTACCGATTCCATGACACTAGGAATGGATCGACACCCTTCTCTGTGAATAACAAAGCACTAGCAGCATATCGCAGAAGTCTTTGCTTGAGACCAGACTCAAAAATTAAACTGCAGATGAATTTGAAAATGTTACTTCGTCAAAAGGAAGCTTGGGTATAAATGAGGAAAGAAACAATAAATAAACTAGAGACAGCTTACCTTTCCCAGATGCCGTCAAACTCCTTGGCAGGAAGTATCCATTCATTAAAACTAGAAATCTGTCCTTCCCCACCAAGTTCCTCGCAGGGTCCTTCTTCACTTAGCTGACAAGCAATACACAAATACTATACATCAATCTAACCGCACGAAGAGAAAGTAAAGTCCCGACATAAAGGAAATGAAGAATGTAATAATAAATAAAGGCCAAGAATGCAGAATAGTATTACAATCGTGTCTTGTGAATAATAAAGCTTTATGATTTGATGAGATAAAATTTGAAAGGAACAAATGCGGTCACTTGTTCACCAAAAACAGTTAAGAGTTCACAAAAATTGAACGATCGCAGTGAAAATATCATCCATCGAGTGAGTACCGAAGAAGGCCAATATCAAGAGTGAACTTCACCTGAAAGACATGAACGACAGGTTTGACTTGCCAGAATAAGAGGATATCATGGTTTTGCACACCGTCGTCTACCAAAAACATAAATCCAGAATCATAACCAGAATAATGAAAATCCACCTTTTTCTATTAATCTATACCCGCTGACGTTAATTAATGGAAGAATCACACTCTGCTAAGAAAAATTCCATTTTTCGAGCACTTTAAGCCCTTGGCCCACAGGCGGAGGAATTACTTTGTAAGCTAGAACTTCTAGAAACTATATAACTGAAAAAATTAACATAATTTCTAGAGAATTCAAGTCACTATTTCCATTACCCATTCCATACCCTCTAGATTCTCTATGCCTAAACAATGCTAAACTGAAAGAATACCAGAGTCGCAAATTCGGATTCCTTGCACGTTTTCCGCGAGAAAAGCGTCATCGAGCGGCACTGGAATGGGCCCATCAACATAGCTTAAACTTCTCTTCTCAAGCATTCTGTCAATTAAAACACACAAAATTGACTATGAGTTCCTCATCTTCGAGCAATGTGAATTGACTTGAGCGCACTTCAAGTTTAAGAAATTCCAGAGAAACAAATGAACCAAAAATCTAATCTCCCTAACCAAATCATCATATATCAGAAAGCTTAATACATATTTCCAGTAGCATACCTCTCAACAGCCATCCGGACATCTTCAATCCGTGCTGTGCTGGAGGATTTCAAACACACCTCGACTAAAATAATAACACAACATTATAAAAAATAAATAATAAAAGTAGGAAACATGTCTCAAAGCTCGGAAATTGAAAACATATACAAAAATATCTGAGACGATATGGCACAAAAATAATAAGAGAACCTGAAACGAGAATTTTGTCTTCATTTACAATAGAAGAAGCAGTTGACTCGGAGACGATGCCATTTGATTCAGGCACCTGCGCATCCAAGGGAGGGTTTGGCAGAGAAATCTCCATAGGAGCACTCATCTTTTTCACCGGACGGGATGGAGAGGGTTTGAGAAAAGTTGAAGATTCGTAAGACGCTGTGAAATGTATAACATGGAACCGAAATAGCGCGGAGGAGTAGAGATCGGCGGCCAAACCTACCGGAAGAAAGCAGAGAAAATGGGAGTATTGGCTCTGGAAAATGGGCGGGAAAATACACGACGGAGTAAGAAATCTCTCCGTTCGAATACGGAAATTAAATTAAATATCTCAATAATATGAATACGTGCCCTAATTGGCTAAATTGTTTGAATATTTTTTTTTTATAAGAAAACCATTTAATTTTTATACTTAAATTTAAAATAATCTAATTGTAATGAAATTTGAAATCACATGTTTTAGTATTTTAAAAACTTTAATAAATCTTAAAATATTATAAAATAAATTATACTTTTATTATGATAAATATTAAAATTTTCAAAATGAAATGAAGTTAGGAAGATGTGTCCTTAAGTTAAGGATCACCGAAGAAACAATTCACTAAGTCGAAGTCACTGACTAATACTAATAGAATAGAAAAGAACGGTCTTTTCTGTATATTTTCCCCAGTTCAATTGCTATTGTGGACTTTACACAATCAATCCGATCATATAGATATCTCTTCAACACAACATAGGTCATCGAAAATATCTCGGAGAATCTTTCAAAAAAAAAAAAAAAAAAAAANAGCAATGGAATTATCTCCACGTGCTAAAAGATTATGGCTTAAGCACGTGAACACTCTTAAGCTATCGAAAACACGATGAAGAAGAAACCAGTGGTTGAAGGCGACGACGTTCATCACGAAAACCTCAAGGCGGTGGTGCAGGCATGGCAGAGTCACACTGGGAACCTGTGTTTCCCAACCGAATAAAGCTCTGAACAAGCTCGGAAGGCACGAAGATAACTGCAGATTTTGAAGCGATGTCAAGGAGGATCTTCGAACAAAACTCAGGTAAGGACTCTGGCAGAGATTTCAAAACCAAGGGTGAAATCGAAGGGGTAGAACTTCCATTGTATGGTATCGAGTGACTCTAGCAGTGAAGCGCCTTACCGTTTCTTCATATTTATGTGAGGGGAACAAGTCAGAGCATGCTGATTCCATTAAATCAAGACGAGAATTCCAACCTTAAACACCATATAAGTAGACGCCATGGCTTCAGAAACCTAGCAGAACGAGCGTCGCAGAGGGGTGGGTCAAAAGATGGGAACAGAGAAATATGAAATTTGTTTGTGCTCTTGATTTAATAGGGCGTGTTTGGCTTATCGGCCAAGAAACTTTTCGACTTCTTCTCGTGGTTTCTTCAGTGAAGGTGACGCTTCAAATCGGTTTTGGTTAATGGCGGACCATAGAGCATTCATTCATTGAAGCCTCTTTCTCGCCAGTTCTCAAAGAGCCTCCTCTGAGGAGAAAGGATAACTAATTGGGTGACCCATTATTATGCTGAAAATGAAAATGTAGGGTCCACGGCGTGGAGTACCCAAAATCCCTCTCGGAGAACCCACACATGAGGCTGTGATTGGGGCACGAGATGATCATGGTCCCCATTCACTTCCTTAATTTACAACGCTCAATACAAAGCCCACAGACAACGAACACCATGAAGAACAAACCAGTGGTTGAAGACGAGGATGGTCATCTCGAAATCCTCAAGGCGGTGGCGCAGGCATGGCAGAGTCACACCGGTACTTCAAAGCCTGCAAGTGAATTCGACGCCCATCGCCGCAATTGCAGAGCCAATCCATCTCGGTTCAAGCTTGAGGCGATACGAAGCCGGTCTTCCGTCGGCGGCATGAGGAGATGGGACTTCGGGCAGTCGCTGTGGGATTCGTATGAGATTGTGGCGGTTTCGAAGAAGCTGGAGACGGGGTTGGTGCTCGACGGCGACGGGTTTCGAGAGGCCAATGGCGGTGGGCGGAATCAAAGGAAACAGCGAGAGAGTTGTAATAGTTTGAGAAATTTGTTCAATAGAACTTCGAGGAGATTCAATTAGCCATTATTCGAAGTTCCAACACTGAGGAACCGATGAATGAAATCTCAACTTCTTGATAATCATTTTGAGTGGTTGAGTTCAGATTTTTTAAGATTTTTAATTTGTGGCTGATCTCCTGGTTTTATCTTCACAATATCTGTAGACAAAACCTGTATAACCAGAAATTTAACCAAAAAATAGAGCACGAACTACCACCCCGGGATGAGATGCCTCATCAATATCAATCGGCCAAATCGATACATAAAGAAGTTCAAAACTATCCCCATGAACACTAATAATTCTCACAGAAAACAGAAACAAACACACAAGAAATGACATCTAAGAAGATAAATAGGAAGGTTCAATCTGTGAAATGTTCTATAGCTTCAAGCCCAGTCTCTTCAGTGAAAGGATTAAACATCACAGCTACAAGAAAAACACGAGTTCTAGACGCTGAACTGAACAAAAGTTCGAATGACATATATATGTATATATACACAACTTTTACAATGACAAAAGACAGAACAGAAACAGAAAAGGACTCAAAAAAACCTGGTTCCAGAGCAACAGTGCCATATCTCTTATTCTGTTTGGTTGTAATATGTATTTACATTCTAAACCATAGTTTTGAGAGAGCTTTCTTCAGCTAAGCCTTCTCCCCATATAGAAGTTCCATCACTACTCGCTTCATGCTGCCATTGTTCTTCATCAGAAGTCTTTTGTTCGTTTCCTTGTCGATGAATCCCTGTGTAATGCCACACGTTTATAATCATAAACCAAGACCCAAGAAATCAAGGATTAGCAACTTCGTTAAACGACTTACTAACCATTTCCTCCAACTCATCAAGCATCGGATCCCATTCGGAAACTCCACAGAGTTCGTCCACCGAGTGCTCTAGATTGTACTCGTTCCTCTTCAGTACTTCCTTGTTCAGATCAACCTGTTTGAATCCCATATCCTGTAGTGTTTTAAGAAGAGTTTCTTCAACAACGTTGTTAGTAGTGACTTTTTCAGATGATGCTGGAGAAACCTTGGGGGATGGTATTGGAGGAGATGAGTTTGCAGCTGGAGTTGGTACAGAAAGATCAATAAGAGGGTATGGCACAGAGGGAACCTCGGTTGAACGAGGTAGAACTCCATGGCCATCGACAGCAGGGCGAGATGAGACTAAGTTATCCTCAGTAGCAGAAGTAGCAGGACTCTTCCCAACTAGCATATCCTCATTTACTAGGAACTGTATCTCTGTTTCACTTATAGGCACATTAAGATCAGGTTTTACTAGTTCGATTATAGGAACGGAATTACGAGGAGGGAGAAGGACACCGTCAGAAATTGCAGGAGTTGCATTCTTTTCTACACCTTCATGGCTGTTTGAACCAGCACTACCTATGACTATGGGTGAGGATAAATTTGAGTCCACAGCTCGCGAATGCTCGGAATCTGGCATCCCAAGTGCTGCATCAACCTTCATGTTCGTAAACAATATAAGTCAAATTTAAATAATGGTGTAATTATATGAACTTACTGCATATAATGCATACAGCACTGGGAAAACTGAGATGTGCACATGAATACCTGAATAAGAACCCAAACACGTTGTCCAAACTTCTGGCCAGATGGAGATGCCATAATCCAGTATGAGGTGTATTGACCAGAAAATGGAGGGGCTATAAAGTCAACTGCAATGTCAATTTCCCGACCCGGAGGAAGTCCATCAGCGGGAACCTGACGTAAATGAGGATGTGAGAGAAGTTTTAGAAAATAAAAGGAAGAATAAAGATGAAGAAATACAAACACCAAAAACCAGAAAACCAAATGCCCATTAGACTAGCATTGAAGTTGAAAACATTTTTCTACCTCTAATTCGACCGATTCTGAACGACTGAACTTATCTCCTCCTGTCCATACTAGCTGTGTACCACGAGGCCAGTTCACACTCCCGCTATTATGCAACCTCCATATCTTGGTAAATGGGGTACAAGGAGGCATCACAGTGCCATCCAAGACATTAATGTCGTCTACAAAGCGACTATCAAGTTTGGTCTGCTTTCCAGAACTTATCAAAGCATCGATTATTTGGGGGCCAGGAAATGGAGGCTGCGTTCAGAGAGAACGGAAGTTAAAAACAAAATAAAATTGCTAATGACAAGACAAAAGGATGCATAGAAGCTCTGTCGTGAAAATTTCATACTCTACGAAAGCAGGATTTCATTCTTGGACGCCGGTAAGAGACAGGACGGTCGATCCTAATGTAGTCAGCCTCATTGCCCATTTCAGCAAAGCAGACCATACAGAGGTCATAATTATCTTTCCTGAAGAGAAATACCATAGACAAAAAAGTTGGGTAATTAGGAACAGATAACAAAGGGAAATAAAAGGTGAATAGCTAATTATAGGTTTGTGTTGTATTCTTACACTTGGGACTTGAACCGTGGACCAGTAATCGGATGGGCTCCACAGCCATCACAAATAACACCTCTGTGGAATATACTTCTCACAGGTTCAACGTAACCTCGGCTGCTAATTATTGGATCTTCATGGAGTGGTTCAATGTAGCCACTGCTGCTGACATTTGGACCTTTATGGAACTTACTTCCTGCAGATTCAATGTAACCACTGTTCACTGGATCTATACCTGCAGTTCCAAGCATAGATGGTTCGGTAGCCACAGGTAATCCACTAAAAGGGCACTCGTTCACGAACCCACCATCCCTATCAGTGGACGGTGAATTATGTGGTTTAGTGTGCACTGATGCAGGAAGACCGCGCACATACATTTCATTGCGTTTTTCTTCCTCCTTTCCATCAAAAGGGCTGCTGGAAGGGGCAGCAGTAGCTGATTTCCCAATAGCAAATCCAGAAGCAATAGAATCACAAGGAAGGGCATTAAGATCAACAGCAGGTCCAGCTATACCAATGTTCTTTGTCATGCTCTCACTGTTAATTATCTTTCTATCTTTATAAGCTAAACCAGTGCATAGAACGTCATCGTTCTTTGAAGCTTTTGAATCTGCACCTAGAGAACCCGTAGAACCCTCAGTGGCCACATTCTGTGTGCACGTCTCTGGAACAGATGAGGCCCGGGAACCAGTGTTCGGGTGTGTGCTTCCCAACCGAATAAAGCTCTGAGCAAGCTCAGAAAACACAGGGCTAGCAACTGCGGCTTTTGAAGCGATGTCAAGGAAGACCTTTGAACAAAATTCAGGTAAGGGCTCTGGCAGAGATTTCAAAACCTCAGAGATACCAGGAGGAACATTTTGAAACGAACGTTGGCCACTTGCTGACATCATAGGGGTAGAACTTCCATCTGATCTGTTATGGGATTGGTCATTTTCCTTATTTCTCAGATGCACATCAATTTTCCAGAACTTCAACTGTTGCCTCATCAATTCATGCAGATCATCATCATTGACCAAGGTCACCACATCACCATCTTCATCAATATAAGTCAATGTAAAATCAGTATCAGAAGAGAAGTTGAAGAGATTAAGTATCTTTGCTCTCAAGCCATTGATGTCAAGATCCAATTTATTGTTTCCATGGGCTCTAACACTGAAGCGCCTTAGCATTTCTCCATACTTAACCTTTAAGAACAAGAAAATGACAGGGGAATAAGTCACCATCATACTAATAGAACATGGATCTCCATAAGCTTTGCCTATTGATGTTTTTTTTTATGCCTTAGTGTCAATAGGTAGTAACATGGTTGATCATACATAACCGATAGGCGGCCTTTCTCTTGAAAAAAAAAAGGACAGAGTTAATCTTATTCTTCTATACTAGGTGTCACAATCTGCGATGGGACTGTGCCCCAAGAAAGTCATCGAGGACGATGACAAGTGAGGGAGAATGTCACAACCATACTATGACCGTGACACTAGGCACCCGGTGAGATGAAAAGCCCTTTGTCCTCGATGTGCCCTCCTCAAGGGGGGCAAGTGCCTCTTACGAATTCAAGAAACTATAAACCTTAAACATAAAAATGCACTTCATCTCAATAAGACCTCGAGCATAGAACTCCAAAGCCTTCTAAAAAATAGATAATGACAATGGACTTGCAAACAGAATAAATGGGGGTTCTTACTGTTTCTAACAATGACCACGATACATGAAGAAAACAGACGTCCATTACAATGCAAAAGCTATTTAAATATGGATTTCATATTCGGTGCACAAAAAGTATCAAGTATGTATGAATCTGTGCTACTCCTAGCTCGATATTGCCATTATAGATGAAAAGAAGCTTTCGTTTATAAACCCACCGACATGGAAATTGGAACAGATTTTAGGTATAAAACATCAATGGATTTGTCACTTCCAGAGTCAAAAGTATGAACCTATTGATACGAAAATTTGAAATAACATACAATTATCAGTTCATAATACCCCAATTAAGTCAGTCAACCTTCTCTGATTTCCCAATTATCGATCTAAGCTTGCCTAACAAACGCCAAAGGAAATAACAAAATCCAACGATATGAACATAGAGGCTCGCTCGAGCGAATTGATTATGAACAATTTCTTCACAACCAGCAAACAGAAATTCATAGAGATCAACAAAAACCCAGTTAGTAATAAACAAATCTCCTCTGGAGAACGATATTTTAAACACACCCAAAACTAGACATCACATACACACACGCAAACAGGAAGAACACAGCGATGATCATCATCATCATCAAGGAAACAGAAAAACCCCAGTAAAATAAAGACGAGAATTCTAACCTTAATCACCATAGTAGACTCCATGGCTTCAGAAACCCAGCAGAAGAAGCGTCGGACCGGGCGTCGCAGAGGGTGGGTCAGAAGATGGGAAAATGGAAGAAGAAACAAATATACGTATAATACTAAAACCGACTATGTGATCCGAATTGGGTGAAGATTTCTATAATATAAAGAAATGGAGAGGTTTTCTGTAATTAAAACTTGACTAAAGGCAATTGGATCTTTTCTAGAAAATCGAAGCAAAATAACTCGAAGAATCCTATCCGTAAGCCGGTATCATCGCGCTCAAAGCTCTGTTCCCGAAATCTGAAAGGGCTTCGATGAAAAACAAAATTATTTGTGCTTTTGATTTAATAGGGCGTGTTTGGCTTGTCGACGAAGAAATTTTTCGACTTCTTCTCGGGGTTTCTTAACGCGAAAGAAAGTTTCGAGGAATTAAATGCTAAAATGAAATATTTCCAATTTTTCATTCCAAATTAATTTGCCAAATCAGTGAAGCTGACCCTTCAAATGGGATTTGGTTAATGGCTGACCATTTCAAAATACATTATTAGATGCTTGAATCACTATAACTACAGATAGTGTCCACTTCGAGATTAATCCTAAATTGTGAGTTTTTCTGAGGTGGGGCTTGGGCATGGGCTTGGGCTCGGGCTCAGCTAATACGAATGAAAAAGCCCAAAATTTTGAGGGGGTGGGTCTCGGCTGTCAGTGCTATAAACTCTACCCAAACCCTAAATTTCACTTCCTCGTCCCGCCGCTCCCTGCAAATTCTTGGAACCCAGTTCTCCATCGTTCGCAGACGAAATGACGACCCGATTCAAGAAGAACAGGAAGAAGCGCGGTCACGTGAGCGCCGGCCATGGTCGTATCGGCAAGCACCGTAAGCATCCTGGTGGTCGTGGTAACGCTGGAGGTATGCACCATCACAGAATCCTGTTTGACAAATACCATCCTGGTTATTTTGGAAAAGTTGGTATGAGGTACTTCCACAAGCTCCGAAACAAATTCTATTGCCCCATTGTAAACGTCGACAAGCTCTGGTCCCTCGTCCCCCAGGAAGTGAAGGACAAGGCTTCTAAGGATAATGCCCCTTTGGTTGATGTTACCCAGTTTGGGTATTTCAAAGTTTTGGGCAAAGGGGTTTTGCCCGAGAACCAGCCCATCGTTGTGAAAGCCAAGCTCATCTCGAAAATTGCAGAGAAGAAGATCAAGGAGAATGGTGGTGCTGTTGTCCTAACGGCTTAGGTTTATTGGGTAACTCTTAGTTCTATGGTTTTGTTTCCAAATTAATTCTGATATTTCTTGTGGGGTTCTTCGAAGTATTGGATTAATGTTATCAAACTTGTTTCAGTTTTCTCCACTTTGAACTCAGTCAATTTTGAATGTTTTTCTTGAATTATCATTCTACTTTGATGTTATACATTGTTAATTTCGCTAATTTGATGGGGTTTGATATCATTGTTTAAGTCACTGAAAGTTGAAACTGCTACTTGCATTCTTATTCGATCTTACCCGACTCACTAAACAACTTGGTTGTCTAGAATCAGCTGGGCTCTTTGTTTTGTCGGTGACATTTACAAGATCATCATCATTTTCATCCTCGAATTTGTGAGATTTGGAAATAGTTGATTGTTCTGAGGTTGTTGCTACCTTCTTTAATGTCTAGTATCATCATTTGTGCTGCTAAGTTGTGGCTCAACCTTCTGTCTCAAAGTCTTATCATTTCATATCATTCATTCTCATTCCTTCTTATGATGTGATTCCTGATCGAGGTACCAAATTCATGGGACTCAGAATGGATTGTATGTGAGTGTTCCCGTGTTCAATCTTGTTCGCTTGGTTTTAAATCATTCCTGCTCTGCAGCTACTTGAAACTGCGCCATTTTCAGGCCATTTTCCTTTCAAAACTGCACTGTGATGATGTTATATAATATTGGTTGAACCATATTTCTGTCTGCACTAAATCTATAGCTTCAAGTATAAAACCCCATTCATTCCAAAATCCACTTTGTAGCATTATAAGTAGCAACTTCTTTCCTTTCTTTCCACTCATCATCTTCAACGTTATCGACCTGATTTGAACATAGCTCTGCCACAAGACATCAATTATCATTTCCAAAATTGATAGTTCTATTTCATAATTGTGTTCTATTAATGAAATTTGATCAGCGCATATGTTACATTGAAATAATGGGTATGATGGTGGTAGAATCGTTTCGAGTGAGACTCACTTAGCCGAGATAAGCGTAGCCACTTTTAATACAAAGTTGTAGCACAAAACAAAAAATTCAATGTCACACTCTAACATGAAAGTTTGAAATAAGCTTATAATTTGACCTTCAATTATTAAACTGTTAAATAGGAGCCATGAAGTTTTCTATAAAATTGCTTAGTGAGTGATGGAAGGGGTACACAGCCACCGCCTCTCTGCCTCCGCCTCTGCGGTGATTCTTCACGAAGAATGTCTGATTTTGCCAATTCAAGTTCCTTTTTCCAGTAAAGATTTCGTTTTTGTTGTGAATTGGAATGACTAAGCTAGAATGATTTCGAAGAATCTCAGATTTCTGGCGTCAATGGATTAGCTTTATTGTCACAACAGATTGTAAGAACTTGGTGATTTCGTCCTGCTGCTGCTGAAGACATAAGTCGATAAAATGTACCGGATGCTTCAGGTCACCGTTTGCCTAATCACCACCACCACACTGCCACTAAACAGGTTTTGTATATGAACAAACAAGAACATTGGATCACCACAGATGTTTCGGAATTCATCCGTCAATTTTAGATCAAAATTCATGAATCCCGACAAAATTCAAACCAACTGGATGAATCACGCTCAGAAGTTTTCAATCTTGCCAAGAACTTTGTTGGATGATGGAAGTGTTGGATGATGGAAGTCCCACATCGACTAATTTAGGGAATGATCATGAGTTTATAAGTGAGGAATACTAACTCCATTGGTACGAGGCCTTTTGGGGAAACCCAAAGCAAAACCATGAAAGTTTATGCTCAAAGTGGACAATATCATACTATTGTGGAGAGTCGTGTTCGTTTAACATGGGTATCAGAGCCATGCCCTAAACTTAGTTGTACCAATAGATTGGTAAATTCTCAAATATCGAACAAAGAACTCCAAAAGACAAAGGAGTCAAGCCTCCTCGAAGACAGTCAAAAATGACTAAGACTCCANGGTATCAGAGCCATGCCCTAAACTTAGTTGTACCAATAGATTGGTAAATTCTCAAATATCGAACAAAGAACTCCAAAAGACAAAGGAGTCAAGCCTCCTCGAAGACAGTCAAAAATGACTAAGACTCCAAAGGAGTCGAGCCTCGATTAAGGAGAGATGCACTTTGGTCGAGGGGAGGTGTTGGATGATGAAAGTCCCACATCGACTAATTTAGGAATGATCATGGGTTTATAAGTGAGGAATACTAACTACGTTGGTATGAGGCCTTTTGTGGAAACCCAAACCAAAACCATGAGAGCTTATGCTCAAAGTGGACAATATCATACACAGAGTCGTGTTCGTCTAACAAACTTCACTTAAAATTATCATACCATTGTGGACAATATCATACCATTCGAAAGTTTTTTTTTTAATTATTATTTAAGCAAACAAAAAATCATCATGTTACATAATTTTTTTACCTTCAAATTTATACTAATTCTTTAAAATTAATACAGAGACTAAATAAATATAATATTTAGAAATTTAAAAACCAAATAAAAACAAAACTAAAAAACAGGATTAAAAATATCTTTTGATTTTTTCCAAAAGAAAAATAAGAATGTGGAATTGAATTTAAGGGGAAGAAAGGGAGGGAAATGACATAAGAAATTAATCAGGCTTAAGTGGGGATTTGATTAGCTGATTGACTTGTGATTAGCTGTTAATTATGTCCGGTCTTTTTTTAAAAAGAAAAAGAAAAAGTTTGTGTTTTTTTACGCAAACAACAGATATAAACCCACTTGGGTTTAAGTTTTTTTTTTTTTTTTTTTTTTTTTTTNCAATTTCTGTTAAAACTCCTCTCTTTCTATCACAACGAGTGTAATTTAAGCCTCCTCTATATTTTATCCCTCATTTTAATACAAAATTAGTGTCATTACGGTAGACGTATGAAAGACGTACAAGAAGCAGTAGAACCTTAGATAGCCGTTGTTTAACTCGGTTATGAGTTTTTTTAGGGAGTTTCCGCCCGATGGATTGCAGGGCGGTGGGTTTTGTTCGAGAAGAAGTTGTGTCGAGACCCCTTTGACAACCGGGCATTGGGTTAGGAATGCCCGTTGAAAATGTTGTTAGCACTCTCTTACGTGTAAAGGGAGATTGAGCGGGGTTGATCGACGCAGCTAGGGATATGTTTTCTTTGATATTTTGTTAAGAAAAGACAATATGATTAGTATGAATCAAAATTTGAGTGAAATTTGTGAAGAAATTTAGGAAGAACAGCTATATTTCAAAAAGAAAGAAAAGAAATGTGGTTGCCATTTCTCTTCCAACCCCCCACCACCCCACCCCCTCAGGCCCCCCTTTGTCTCTAACACACCCCTATCATCTTACTACTTAAAAGGCGTCTACTAGAAAGTAGTTTCCACACCTTTATAAAGCATGTTTGTTACACACTGCTCGTTACCTAACTCTCATACTATTTGTAACAACACAAGGCCACCACTAATAGATGTCTGTTTTGGTCCTCTACGTATCACCATCAGTCTCACGGTTTTCACACTCTTACCTCGTTCTCCTCTCCAACCGACGTGGAATCTCACGATCATTTTCACCATTTCTTTAATATTACACACAGACCCCATTTCCCTATCCTTTCAATCCTTTCTTCTATCTCTCCAATAATGCATTATTAGTTCATCTCATTTCTCCAATTTCCCTCAAATAATTTAATTTGTTATTACCTTGTTTTCATATCAATAATTCAAACTCGAGTATATTAATCGATCCACGTGATATAAACTAGCATCATTGTTCTTTCACGATCGAAATTAAAAAAAAAAATAGAAATCAAGAGATCACTCTTCACTTTATTTTATCTCGTCATAAAACAAATATTACAAAAAAAAAAATAAAGAAGAATACAGGAGGAAAAAAAATTACTATCAACATCTATGTTTTTTTTTTTTTTTTTTTTTTTTTTTTTTTTNAAAGGATTGAATATAATGTACAATTAGTTCACAAATGGTAAAAAGCATCAAAATTGCATCGAACAATGTCTTGTGATAGCGACGTTAATGGATAGCTCTGAATTAGCTGCCCATCAAGCACTGAAGAACTTGGGTTCAATTCCTCGGACTTTATCCCATTATTATTATGATGATTATTATTATTATTAGTGTTATTATTATTCACATGATTCTGGAAAAAGATGTCCGATTTATTCTCACTTTCCCACGAACAAAATGTCGAATTATCCACTCCATTGTTGTTGCTGTTGTTGTTCATGTAGAATCCTCCGTAGTTGCTCATGTTCGAACCCGAATTGTCGGAAAATTCCGTCCCCGACAAGCTCCCGTGGTCGGAATTTGTCAAACTCGGCATTGAACTGAACCCAAAATTCGAGTTCGTGTCGGACAAATTGTAAGGATCAAACCCTGTTTGGAATTCGAAATAACAGAGGGAATCCAAGGGTTGTTTGTTCATGAAATGGTCTCGAATCGGCGCCGCCGTTACCCCACCGTCGTAGTAATCAACGCCGCCGAGGAGAAATGCAGGGCCTTGGTTATTCACGGCGGAGATACCACTCCCAAGTCCTTCAACCGGTGGGATTTCAGCAAATTCCTTATCCTCAAAGATCTTCTTCTCTTTAATCTCATGAATGTTGATAATTGGCTTGTGGGTATTCGGGTCAATCCCTTGCTTGATTAGCTTCTTTTTCAAGCTCGAATTCCAAAAATTCTTAATCTCGTTATCCGTTCTTCCCGGTAATTGAGCTGCAATTTGAGCCCACCTACCAAAAAAAAAAATCCCACTTCCTCAATTCCACTTCTAAACACAAACCCGAAATTAATTCAAACTCGAACCAATTAAGACATTACAAATACCTATTGCCGAGAACTTCATGGAGACTGATAATAAGATCCTGTTCTTGTTGAGAAAACATTCCCCTCTTCAAATCGGGTCTCAAGTAATTGATCCATCTCAGTCTACAACTCTTCCCGCATCTCTGCAAACCTAAAACATCGGAAAAAAAAAATCAAAACTTTGAAGAAAACTCGAGAGATTAGATCGTAAAAACCAAAGAATAAAGAGGTACCAGCAAGTTTGGGGACTGAACTCCAACAGCCAACGCCAAATCTTGTTATGTAATTGAAGAGCTTTTCGTCTTCCTCCGGCGACCATAGCCCTTTCCTTAGCTTCTGCTTTAGACAGCAAGAATGGCGCCCCATTGTCGTGAGAGAAACACAATTCTCCGACCGCCCAGATTCCAAATGCGTAGGACAGAGAAATATATATATATATATATATATATATGAAATTAATTTTATTTTTAATTTTTGGGTAGTCAAGGGTTGACAAAAAAAAGAAAATCTGATAATTTAATAAATTGAACGAAAAATGATACTTAAGATTGAAGTTAGAAAGAGAGGGAGATGATGGAACAACCAATCCAATAACTTTTTACCTTTTTCTTAGATTTTCGGTGACGATTTAATTATAAATGTTTAAAATAGCGCGTAAAATTTAAAAATCTATTAAATACAAAATTAAAAAATTTTAAATAAAGTTTTATTACCCAATTAAAAAAAAAAATTAAATAAATTTTTTCTCTATTAATGATGTAAATTAGAAGTTAAAATAGAGATCAAGTAGAAGTGCATTATTATGAACTTATATATATAGTTATTGAGTGATATTTAAGTAATAAATTAATAAGTTAAAGCTCAATTTTTGTATTAATTAAATAATAATTTTTGGGATTTTGCGTGCAATTTACTGTTACGCAATATTTAGCCGCATGTTTTTCTTTTATTTTTTTGTTAAATATTTAAATAAATATTTTCCCCTTTGAATTACAATCATCATAAAGTCCAGCCGACACCTTTGCATTCACAAGCATGGGCTCCACGCCTTTTCTTTTTTATTATTTATTCATTTTTTTACTTTTTTTTTTTACAATTTTTTCGTTTATTAATCAATTCGGGTGTTCCACGTTGATATTAAAAATTAATCATTATATTAAAATAAAATAAATATTTTTTAATTTTTACTATAACTTTGTCAGCAATAATTTTTTAATTTTTTTTAATTCAATAAATATATATATATTTAAAGATATATCCTAAATTCAACTTATAAACGATATACACATTATGGGACGGGACCTCTCATCCTTGAATGAAAGGGTCAATGATTGGAGGCCGTGAACAAAGACTTATTTTATTTTTTTATTTTTCTTTAAAATAAAATAAATATTACCGACACGTCCACGTCGGACGACATAAATACAGTTTCTTTCGTTATCTTAAAAAATACATAGCCAGCTCATCGATACCCTCATACGCCGAATCGGCACAATGATTGGCCCACACTTTTTTGTCTCTCTTTCCTATTAAACCTATTTCCTACATTACCTCTCTCACAATTATTTGATCCCATAGTCACTTACTCTTTTTTTTCTATATAATTAAAAATTACTCAAATTATTATTTATTTTTAAAATGCGACATTATATTTTGAGGGCCATAAGATCTCGTCTTCACACGTGAAATCTAAGACTTGTCGATATATGATAAAGGAGCATTGTATTCGTATCCCGTCGGTGTTACATTTCTAATTAAATATTTATTCTTATCTGTCTCTTAAATAATTTTAATATATATATTATATATCAACTAACTAAAAAGCTTCTTCGATATTTTTTTAAATCAACAGGCGGTTGAAGACTATCATTTAAAATAGAGGATTAGATCATCATGATGTAATTAATTATTTAATCACGTCTTCTTCTAATGTCATTATAAATATATATATATACATATAATTTTATCAATCATGTTAAAAGTCGTAATCAAATAATAAAAATCTTATGTATAAATTACTGTAGTAATAAACTTTTGATGCGATGAAGAACATCTTTATCTTTCAAATCAAATTGTAGAGTTTATTTTCTTCGTTCTTATCATTAATTATGTAAATGTCGCATGAAAACGTCACAATATTAATCAATTTCTGGCACGAAGCAAAAATATGTGTTAGAAAATAAATTAAAATTAAAATAATGAACAAAATAAAAATGAAGAAAAAGAAAGAAAGAAAGGGACGTGAGAGATTTGAAAAATAAAAAAGGGGAAAAAAAGAAAAAGAAAAAGAAAAAAAGAGGAGAAAAGAAGAATTGGGTATTGGAAAATGTTCGGAAATGGCCCCAATACATTCAACCCTACTGATGATAAAACAGTACGGAATTTGAAAAAGATGTTCCGACGGCGACTGTGACTCTGCAAGCGTGTAATCTGTCACCGCCCATACATTTTTCGCCACCTGGATGCGCGCGTGTGGCCTTTCCCTCCATCTTCGGGGTTTTTTAACTCTAACCCGACCCGACCCCTTCTCTCTCTCTCTCTCTACTGTCACCGTCTTGTTACGTCACCATGATGTCGCCGACATTTCTGTCTCCCTCCCCTGCCTCTCCTATTAAATAACTAAGCAACTATTTTTTTTAAAACAAACATTTTAAATAAAACTATTAATAATATATATATTTCTAAGTTTTCCTTATTAATAAAAAGGCTAGGAATAAAAGAGATTATTTTTCCTTATTAAAAAAGAAATTAAATAATTGGACAAATAATTAATTTAATTTATTATGGAACAAAAATTAAATGTAACATAAAAGGGGGGGTGGGGGTGGAGGGATATACCCCTTGAATTTAAGACCACCCCTATGGCCAAGGGACTCTCTACAATAATTGTATATGTCCTCTTCATAATTTTAAGTACCACTTGGAGTCGTCTAAATTGACTATTATACAATTATATATTTCTCAATTTAATTTATAATCAGTGGTTTTTATTATTATTTTGACCTTAATTAAATATAATATATATACCAACTTATTTCTAATAATTTAATTCTTCCGCCTTAATTTATAATATTATTTAATTTGAATTTAGGTCGGTAAAAATCTCTCAAATTCATGAGGTTGAAATGAAATTAAAAATATATAATATTAGTATTTTATATTATATAATGTGTACGGTGGTTGATTTAAAGAGAGTGGTCATTTTCAAAAGGGTGTCCATCGGCCAACAATAAAGCTTCCTTTTAAAGATATGATGATCACAAATTGATAGGTCTAAAGTAGAGGGGTTTCTAGGAAGCCCCGTAAACACCGCCCCGACTCTTATCCATCAAAATGCATCTAACAAATTTTTCACAAATAAATATTTGAAATAAAAATATCTCGAATAATTCATCAATTTTTAAATCATATATATATATATATATATATATATTTTTTTTTTTTTAATTTACATTTCGTACTATTGTGAAACAGCTATATTCGGACGATCGAGTTCTTATTTAATTTTTTTTCTTTATAAAAAAAGAATTCACAACTTTAAAATATTTTAATTTATTTAACTTTAAATTCACGTATTAACTTTTTTTTTTTAATCAATAAGTGACAGGATTTTTTATTATTATTTTGATGACCAATGAATTTTGGTTGATTGTATTTATGGGCAAGTGAATGTTTTAAACATGTTTATATATATGAAGCATGCACCACAAGCAATACAATACTTAAAAGTTATAATTATTAATTATTTCTTTTCTATTTTTTATTATTTATCATTGGCCATATTATAATCATGCCTTACCCGCTTGTATTTAATAAATAATTACTAACCCGACGAAAATTTAGTCTTAAACTTGTAAATTTACGTCCAATAAATATTCAAACTTTAAAAATAAATCTCGGAAGATTAAACATATTTAATAAAATTTTAAATTTAAAAAAAATGATAGAAGCTAAGGAGAAGATTCAAATTGGTTGGCTTAGTGGAACATGAATGTTGGTAGGAGTGGAGATGGTTTCCATGTACTATAATATTTCTCTTTAATAATTAAAAAAAAAATTATATATATTCTCGAACAGTAATATTGTTATGTTAAGTCTTGTCTTTTAATTACTCAAAACAAACACGATTTCCAAAATTTTAAGTTGTTGATTTATGAAAAAAAAAAAAACCCAAAAATCGAAAAATCAATCCGAACTCGGTAGAATATGTTTTTTAAGCGTTCGTGTTTTTTTTTTTTTTAATATTATTTGGAAAAAATATATAAAAAAAAGAGATGAAAATAAAAAATCAAAAGTGCAATAATGAAAGAGAATAGGTCTAGAGGGGAAAGAATGGCATTAGAAGAGGGGTGGAATAATTAAAGATAAAAAAATGATGTAATTAATAATTGCAACCATGAAATTAAATATTAAAAAGATATAATTGTGTAAATTATGTTTACTTGGTTTTAGAGTCTATTAGAAATAAATAAAATAATTATAAAATAATTATAAAATAATCCCTGAAAGTTGCAAGATTCCCCTGGTCGAGCCCATCTTGTGTCTGTGGGCAGTCCCACCTCACAACCAAGTCAAAAGCGGCAATAAGAGCGGTCATGGAATTCCATTAAAAAAGAGGGGCTTATATGCAAAATCCCCAATCCCAAAGGACCAAATAGCAATTTATGTGATAAACTTGACTAAAGTTTTCCATGTCTCCAATTTGCAACACCTTCCGATTTGACCCCAATATTTGACTCTAATTACATGGTTCTCTTAACTAATTAATTAATTAATTATTTATAATTTCCTCACCAATCCTCTCTTAATCAATCCTATTCCAAACACATCATTACTACCTTACTAATTTCTAAAATCATATAATTATTACGTAATCAATTTTATTTCCCAAATTTTAATTTTTTAATCATAAATATTCAATAAAAAACATAATAATCAAAAAGTATATTTATAATTTTTACTTAAAATTAGTTTAAATTAATTAAATTGAAGAAAAATATTTAATAGTAATGTAAATGTGACCGACAAACTAACATATAAAATA
The DNA here is from genome assembly GCF_002806865.2 of Cucurbita pepo subsp. pepo. Lineage (NCBI taxonomy): Eukaryota > Viridiplantae > Streptophyta > Magnoliopsida > Cucurbitales > Cucurbitaceae > Cucurbita > Cucurbita pepo. The sequence continues at coordinate 1,462,793 of NC_036657.1, read as the reverse complement.
ATATCGTCATAAATAGATAAATCAATTGACAAAGTGAATTAAAATAATTAATAGAAAAAGTTGCCATGATTAATTATATAATATCTTTATTTCTTATCATGTTGGTTGGTTATAATATAGTAAACCAGCAACTATTATTAATCAATAATTTACCAGAATAATTAACATTAAAATTAAAAATTCTGGTTCTATTTTTTTTAATATTCATAGCACCTACCACAAATTTCTCAAATAATATTATTATATTAATGGGTTGCGGATGTTGTACTGGGCCTGTTCTTATTTGGGCCGTAAAGCCTGTTGGGCCGATTCATTTTGGGCCAAGAAGGGCAAATAAGAAATCTCTCTCCTCTTACAGCCTCCATTCTCAAAGCTTGTTCGTCAAATCATCTCTGTCGGAGGGGAAAATGCGGCTTCAATTGAATAAAGAAATCACTTTAATTCTTCACCCAAATCAAAATTCCCTCCATTTTTTCAAACCCATATCTCGAAATCTCGTTTCCTTTCAACAAGAACTGATCAAACGCCGCCAATTTGATCGGTTGAGAGTTCAATTCCAGGAAACACAATCTTCAAGCCCTAGAAAACGAACCCAAGACGACGGAATTCCATCGGACGACGTCAAAATCCTGGCCAAATTCAAATCCCGCCACAATTTCATCAGAGTTCTTGAAGTTTCCCGAAGAGCAGAGCACCCATTTGCAGGTTCCAGACTCCTCCTACTCGATGGCCCTGGTAACATTCATAGCATCTCTCATCTTTTCAAATCACTCACAAACACCTACTTCGATGTCTTCGCCACATTGCCGCCGATTCTGCCGCCGGGACCCATCGGAATCCTCGGATTCGGCGCTGGTTCCGCCGCTCGAGCGATCCTAAAGCTATATCCGGAGGTTGTGATTCATGGGTGGGAGTTGGATCCGTCTGTAATCGCGGTTGGGAAGGAGTTTTTTGGTTTGTCGAAGCTGGAAAAGGATTACCCAAATAGGCTTTTTATGTACATTGGGGATGCTCTGGAAGCCAAGGTGAAAGGGGGATTTGCAGGGATTTTGGTGGATTTGTTTAGTGAAGGTAGCTTGATTCCGGAACTTGAGAATCCGAATACATGGAGAATGCTCGCAAGGTGTTTGATGAAAGGCGGGAGAGTGATGGTGAACGTTGGGGGCAGTTGTGTGGAGGCAGAGGACCCAAGAAGAGATGGGAAAGTGGTAATGGAACGCGCTTTGAAGGCAATGCATGAAGTTTATGGCGAGAAATTGTGGATTTTGAGACTTGGGAATGGTGAGGATGACAGTTCCTTGGCGCTCACTGGTGACTTGCCTGACATTGCTGCTTGGAAGATGGCGCTTCCAAGGACTCTGAGGTTCTACCCTGAGATGTGGGCTCCTTACAACGCTACATAATGAACTTAAACACTCTTTTTTGTATGTTTATGATGATCTGATCTCGATTCAGTTTCCAGGAATGGAATGTTTGTTGAAAAGGGGGAGACTATATTATGTTCTGTTCTTGTGAATCTTTGAGTTATGTTATGAGTTCTTTGAAGAAAAGAATATGTTTCTATTTAAGATTTTGTGAGATTACACGTAGATTTGATCATCTAAATATCATTTATGGGTATTTCAATCGAAATACGGGAAGGAGGTGGTAGTTCTTTTTCTCGTTCTTGAAGTGATTCAAATTGAATGATGAATCCATTTCTTCGCCTCTTTGCCAATAAATCAGAATTACCGTGGAAAATAGTAGGATCTGTGAGATTAGATTGACCCGTACATAGGATTGGATTAAGTTCTGAATAATCAGGAATTCCGCTTTCGTTTTTACCAGAGAGATCCGGACCATCAAATTTTTGTCTCACTTTATCATTATTTACTGAAAGGCTAGAAATATATCTTCTTTCGACAGAAAGAGAATGAACGTTAATTTGATCTTGATCCTTGTAGAGTGAAAAAGGGACTGCACTGCANCAGTACATAGGATTGGATTAAGTTTTGAATAATCAGAAATTCCGCTTTGGTTCTTACCAGAGAGATCTGGACCATAAAATTTTTGTCTCACTTTATCATTATTTACTAAAAAGCTAGAAATATATCTTCTTTCGACATAAAGAGAATGAACGTTAATTTGATTTTGATCTTTGTAGAGTGAAAAAGGGACTGCATTGCATGTGAATTCGGGTGCATGGGACACATCAGTACTTCAATGCTCAAAATAAACATGTTTTCAAACCCTCTCTTGATTGAAGAGGTAAACGAGTGTCAGCGAAAATGTTAGACTCCGACGGGTGAATTGTGATATCCCACATCAGTCAGGGAGAAGAACGACACATTTTTAAAAAGACGTGTCTACTAAGAAAATGTTTCTACACCCTTATAAAGAACGTGTCATTCTCCTATGCAACTGATGTAGGATCTCAAAATCTACCTCTTTGAGACCCAACGTCCTCATTGGCGCTCATTTCCCTCTCCAATGGATGTAAAATCTCAGTACCTATAATAATAATAATTTTATAATTGAATTTATTATTTAAATTGAAAAAAATTAAAATAATCCATAAAAATGATATTATTTTTTCATTAGTTTAAGAAATGGCTATCATGAAATTCTCTTGTTACAAAGAATCTAAATACATTTAAAGTTAGGTTTAAATAGAATCTAATAAAAAGATCCACGAAATATACATAAAAATAAAGTGGGGTCCAAAAGGCATGTCTCTAATAATTAGGTCCATTTTAATTAATCTAAAACCGATCTAACAAATCTTTCCAATTTTGCCCATGACCCACAATAAAAGGAAGCAAATAAACAAAATCAAGAAAATTATTGAAATTAATTAACCAAAAGGGAAATTAATATGATGATTAATTACCATTTTTTTTTAATAATATTACGAATATGGTAAATCATACCTACCATTTTTTAAAATAATAATAATAATAATAATAATTATATATATAAAAAAAAAAAAAAGGTGTGTATTGTTAGTGTATGTATGAAAGTAGGGGACATATCTCTGAAATAATTATGATTTGATTTGATGCTTCCTATTTTACTCTACTTTCCATTCATTTCCCCATCTTTTGCTTCCACCCACACCAACACTTCCTCTCTCTAAATTAGGGTTTCATTCATCTAATTTCTTCTAACAATCACCACACCAACACCCTTCAATTTCACACCTCCAACCAACCAACCAACCCACAAGGTACTTTCTCTAAATCTTGTGTTTTTTTTGCTCTCATCTCTACCAAAAACCTGTTTATTTTAACTTTGTCTTGTGTTTATTGTAATATATTGAAGAACATGATGAACTAACAAATCATTCTTATGTCAAATCTACAGAAATCCACAAACTTTTCATCTTTTTTGTTCTTTCAACAAAATACTTACGTGGGTTTATGTAATTTTTTAGATTTTGATCCAAAGTTCTAATTAAAATTGCTAATTTTGGACAAATCGATGAAAAGAATGAACAAAACTACAAAAACCCACAAAGTTTTCATCTTTTTTGTACTTTGAAGAAAATATTGAGATGGGTTTGTGTAAATTTTAGATTTTGATCCAAAGTTCTAATAAAAATTGCTAATTTTAGACAAGTCGATGAAAAGAATGAACAAAACTACAAAAATCCATAAAGTTTTCATCTTTTTTGTTCTTTGAACAAAATATTGAGATGGGTTTATGTAATTTTTTAGATTTTGATCCAAAGTTCTAATTAAAATTGCTAATTTTCAACAAGTGGATGAAAAGAATTTGAACAAAACTACAAAAACCCACAAAGTTTTCATCTTTTTTGTTCTTTGAACAAAATATTGAGATGGGTTTATGTAAATTTTAGATTTTGATCCAAAGTTCTAATATAAATTTGCTAATTTTCAACAAGTCGATGAAAAGAATGAACAAAACTACAAAAACCCACAAAGTTCTCATCTTTTTTGTTCTTTGAAGAAAATATTGAGATGGGTTTATGTAAATTTGTAGATTTTGATCCAAAGTTGTAATAATAATAGCTAATTTTTTTGTTTGCAGATGGAAATGGGATCATTAGCAACAGGAACAAACAATTACTACAGCCCTTGTGCAGCCTGCAAATTCCTAAGAAGAAAATGCATAGCAGGATGCATATTTGCACCCTATTTCCCACCAGAGGAGCCCCAAAAATTCGCCAATGTCCACAAGGTGTTCGGAGCCAGTAACGTGGCGAAGCTCCTCAATGAAGTTCTTCCTCATCAACGACAAGACGCCGTCGTGTCCCTCGCCTACCAAGCAGAGGCCAGAATCAGAGACCCTGTTTATGGCTGTGTTGCCGCCATTTCCTTCCTTCAAAAACAGGTCCAAAGGCTCCAAAATGAACTCGATGCAGCTAAAGCTCGCCTTTTGCTATACTCTTGCACTGATTTCTCAACACCCTTTTCGCCTCAGCCTCAGATTATTAGCCCTCCACTGCTTTGGAATCATAATGATATTGTTTCTGCTAATTCTTCTGTGTATTTTAATGGAGGAATTTAATGGAGAAATGGGCATGTTTTATATTGTAAAAGGAACTCAAGATTTGAGGTCTCTTTGTGGTTCATGGCTAGTAGATGCCAAATGCTTGGTTTTAGGGTTTTGATGTTTTGTATCATATCACTATTATAGACAACTCTGTAGGCATGTGCTTGTGGAAGCTGTATTAAACATCATGTCTATTAATATAATACAACATTTTCATGCTACTTAACCTACCTAAGCATTAGTCTTTTTCATTCTTTAACGAATAAAACGATCCCTCTCTTTCTTTCGTTCACTACATCATAAACGGATCTTCTTCTTCTTGACCCGTCACAGAGATAGTCTTTTAGTCGTAGTATTTGCTCGGTGCATCTGAATCTTTAACCGTTTGAAAGAAGGTGCAAAAGCTTTTTATAACCGTTCAAGTCTTCCCTTTTGAGGTTTCCCTCCGGATTTTTAAAACACGTGTATCAGGGGGTTTTGTTTCCACACCCTTAATCTTGAAATCCACTCCTTACGGGGCTCAGCGTTGTCACTGACACAACATTTGTTAACCTAAGCCCGTTGCTAGCAAATATTGTTCTCTTTGGACTTTCTCTTTTGAGCTTTCTATTAAGGTTTTTAAAACGCGTTTACTAGAGAGAGGTTTCGTTCCACGCCCTTAACACGTTTTTAGGCATAAAGGGCTTGTAAAGTTGTTGATCTGGCATGTCTTAAACTTTAGACTGGGAAAGACATAGGTACTCAATTCATTAATCTTCTGTAGCAGATATGGATCAGCTTCTATTTGGCAGAAACTTAACTGTTCTTCTGCCATCATTGGCTCTTTATTTATCTCAAAAATAATGTTCGTTTTGCAGCTTTTTTCTGGAAAAAAACATTCATTTGTCACCTCCCTAGATGTAACAGCAGAACACACTCTGCACGATAACAAATCATTCTTTTTGATTGTCATCTGTAATGACACAATTTAACCGTCACTAAATATTGTCCTATTTGAACTTTTCAGATTTTCTTTAAAGTTTTTAAAATACGTCTACTTTAAAAAAGTTTCTACACTCTTATAAATAATAATTTGTTCTCCTCCCCAATTGATGTGGAATCTCACCTATCGTATTTCATTGACTTAATTTCAGAGATTTAGACGTTGAAACAATGATGATAAACATAGTATTAGGGCACGAGTTTCTGAGCTTAAACCCTAATAATATTATTTCTTCTCTAACTAATATTTATTATCACGCATCGGCTAGGTTCGATGTTCGATTCCTAGAGTATATTAGGTCTTTTTGCCAATATGAAAGAAAAAACTATGATTAGAAGTTAAAAGGTTCCAAAATAGGTCAAAGCATGGGCACCTCTAGGCCCACCCTCCATAACTTAACATAGCTATTCATGTTCATTCCTTTTGGACTCTTAGGGGAGAGTTGATCCAAAGATTTGGATTCTAAATGTTTTGGTGGGACATTCTAATAATGCTCCAAAATACTCTTAATCATATCTAAACCGTCGTTCTCGTTGAAAATCGATATCTTTTATCTTTATTAGTATGTTAAATTGGTAGTGTCGGTATAGTTTTTGAAGTTTTAAAATTGTGAATTTTAAATAAACAATCAAATTTATATCTCGATTACGATTAAGATTTAGTTTGACGATGAACAATCATAAAAGTTGGAAGCTTCACATGCATGTGTGAAGAAAGTATAATATATTTGGAAGATGCTTTGTTAATTATATTATAATTAGTGAAGAAAGTAGGGTATTAAGTAGTAAGTGAAAGACGGCCAATAATGATAGGCATGATGATTGCACCCACGCCATGCCTATTATAACCAAATCCAACACAATGCCTTTAATTTGCTTTCCCATTATTTATACTCATATTAAGTGATCAACCCTCATCCATCGCATTCATATTTTCGGTAGATAAGTAAATATTGTCCGTTTTGATCGTTACGTAGTGTTGTCAGCCCCATAATTTTAAAACATGTCTGTTAATAAGAGGTTTCTACACCTTTGTAAGAAATGTTTCATTCCTCTCAATATTTGGTTAAGATGTAGGATCTCATAATCCATCCCCTTTCGTATTTGGTTATGATACAATTTGTAATAGTTAAATCCTACCGCTAACAGATATTGTCCGTTTTGACCCGTCTATTAAAGAGAGATTTCTAACCGATGTGAGATCTCACATATGAACACGTATTTTTATTATTAAGAAAATCTTTAGTTACGTTATGGATTATACTTATTATTTATCTTTAAGTTCGTTCACATTCGAACGTGATTTCGATTCATTTATGTGTCTCGAGGGTTATTAGGTATTAAAATCATACAATAAAAAATCCCATATCTAATTTTAATAGGCATTAAAGTTGTAGTTGGTTGAGGGAGGCTTGTGTTCAATGCTTCTGCAAAAGATGTAAATGGAAGAATTTAATGCCCTTATTGATCTCTTTATTTCTTGAATATATAAACAAATTAATTAAGTAAACATAATATGTGAAATCCACTAACCTATTATTTTTTTTTTTTTTTTTTTTTTTTTTTTTNTTTTTTTTTTTTTTTTTTTTTTTTTTTTTTTTTATCAACAAACATAAAATATTATAAATGAAACCCACCACTTCACCTACCAATCTAACTACGTCCTACGGCTAAATATAATATTTCGAGAATATATTAATTATGAAATATATTTTAAATATTTAATTAGTTTATATTTTTATAATAAGTATTATTCTCAATATTTAATGAGAATATATCTCTGAGTTGATGAGTTACCCAATTTCTAAAGACAAACAAATAGAGGAGAAACACCAAACCCAAAAAGTAGCCGTATGGAGGACAAATGATGAGATGAGATGAGATCGAGGAAGAAATTTGAATTAAATCAGAAAAAATTTGGATGGAAAATGACAACTGAGCTCCATCCTCATCGACATGTTTCCCATGCAAACCTCGAATCCTTAAATGTCGAACAAGTGTCCTTCTTCCTCCACGTGTCCTCTTCTTCCTTCCCCCCCTTAAAACCACTTCTTTTTCTCTCCCAATTTTCAAATTCCATTTCCCATTCCTTCTTCCTCCACTTCCCATGGCGGAGTTTCAACAGCAACCACCGCAGAGCCACCACCCTAATTATGAACGACCCACCACCGATCCCTTCAAAACCATCCTCCCCGAAGCCTCCCTTTCCACCTCCAAGCTGTTAGCACTTCTAACTCTCTTGCCCATCGGCGCCTTCCTCCTTTTCCTCGCCGGAATTTCCTTCATCGGAACCGTCATCGGTTTAGCTATTACATCTCCTCTTTTCCTAATTTTCAGCCCCATTCTTCTCCCCGCCGCCTTCGTCATCGCCGTCGCCGTCGCCGGCTTTCTCACCTCTGGGGCTTTTGGGGTAACCGCCTTATCCTCCGTCTCATGGATGGCCAACTATTTACGCAAATCCCGAGTTCCTTTCCAGCTCGACCAAGCCAAGCAATGGGTCCGTGAAGCGGCAGCCCAAGCGGCCCAAACGGCTGAGGAGGCGGGCCAGGCTATTCAAAACAAGGCCCAAGAATGGGTGAAGACTGATGAAGACGGCCCAGCCCAAGAAGAAGAGAGGGGGACTGAAGATGTCGGCCCAGCCCAGGCAAAAGGGAGTTCTGAAGAAGTCGGCTCAGCCCAGGAAAAAGAGAGTACTACTAAAGTCGACCCGGCCCAGGAAAAAGGGAGGACTGAAGATGACAGCCCGGCCCAAGAACAAGGTGCCGCAAAAGAGGAAGCGGCCCAGGAACCGGCGAAGGCCCAAGACAGTGGGAAGGCCCAAGGAAAAGGCAAGGCCCAAGGAGGCAAGGCCCGAGGAGGAGGAAAGACATAACGAAGGAGCCCAGTAAGCACTAATGGGCCGGATCCTACTTATATATGTAAATAATTTAATAATTTTGGAATTTTGAGTACTTCAAGCACAGAGTGTCTACGTGTGCGTTTTTATCGTCCAGAAATAAAAGTATTATTTATGAAATCTATAAAAATAAATAAATAAATACTAATTTAATTTTTATTTAATTTAATTAATATTAGGAGATACAAAATTGAAAATGGAAAAAACAAAAACATACGCAAAAATTTAAATAAAAAAAATAAAATAATTTAGAAAATTGGGCTTCAACTCCCATGCCTCCAGCTCGGCTCTGACATTCTCGTCCTCCATTATTGTTCTAGCTAGTTGGAAACTTATGGGATTCGACCGACATGTCGTCTCAGATTTCGGAAGCGATCTTGGATATTCGTTGGATGAAGAGGTCGAAGTTGTCGTCCCGATCCATCATGCTCACACGTACGAACTGTGCACTGCACCCGAAGCTGACTCCACTCCGACCTATAATTTTATGGCGCCGAAGTAAAGCGGCGCAGTCCTCGTCTTTGTTCTCGCACTTGAGCCATGCAAAAGCTAGCCATGAACAAATTAATTAGCCGCCGCCGCCGCCGTCAAAACATCATTAAATATTTTAAATTAAATATTTAAATTACCAGGCCGGGTTTGGGTTCGTTGGTTGAGAAAGGTGCAGTAAGCAGAAGGGAAGTCGGGGAGAGTGAACATTCCGGCGTTCTTAACGGCCTGTCTAAGGCGGCACCACCTCTCCGTCATGAGGCGGTGGCCGAACCCATAAAAGGATTCGCTGCGAATAACCAATGAACTCCCAATTTGTTCACAAGTATCTGAAACTACGTTCAGCATCATTGCCGTTCGGAGCTGGGAATCTTTGGACACTCCAATAGTGTTCAGCTCAATGAACTTCACCATTTTCATTGCCACCTCAGCATCTTTAACAAGAGCCCACCTAACCAAACCAAACCAATAAGCTCCGACACGAAAGGTTCGGTATTTTGAAAGTTCAGAGACTAACTAACCCGATTCGGGAACCGGCGTGACCGGTGCACTTAGAGGCAGTGAACAATGAGATATCATTGTCAGCAGGCGACGTAATGGGCGTGTAATGAGGCCAATAGTATGCAAGGTCGTGCAGTACTTTGCCTCCTTTCCGGTTCACAACCGGTTCGCGTAGAAAACCGTCCGGGTTGCATGGTGAAGTGACAATTTCTATGTAATCCCCATCGCCTGTATATGTGCTTGCATTTCCACCCCATTTGAAAAGACTCGTTTTTAAATAGTCACACATGGATGGATAAGACTGCAACCAAGAATTTGAATTTCATGTTACGATTATTATTACACGTCTATTATTGAATTCACCCAATTCGATACTTACCGAGTAGTAGGGGGCGGCGGAGACGACGTCGGTGGGCTGGGAAGAATCAGGCGAAGAAAGGGCGTAAAGCGACGCCAATATAAGCTGGGAGGAGCCGGTCCCAACGACGATATAGCGGCCTTCGGTTATGGCATTGCCAACGACGCGGTGTAATCGGAGAATTTGCTCGCACAAATCGGGCTCAAGAAACCAGCAAAGACTCTGGCCCTTGGAATAGTAACTCATGGATCGCCACCCAGGTATCACCACCGTGGCTTTCTTCCCCATTTTCTTCCAAAAAGTTTCATACATAATTGGGTCTCCACTGCAAATTATTTAAACCAAATCACAATTCAATGATAAAAGATGGAAGTAAAATACGATACGAATGTCAGGTCCTTACACATCTAGATTGATGACTCGATCCTCCCCATAATCTCGACGCTCCGATGGCGAAACCAAAGCCAAAGGAGCATGATTACAGGTCTCATTTGAGCCCTTCTTCAAGTCTCTTTTCTTAGCCGACGAATCCATCTGCCATTCATCGTCGCTGAAATGAAAACAACAGAATTAAACCCGAAACAGAGAGAAAACAGAGGAAAACAGAGGAAAACAGAGGATTAAAACAAGTAACAGGGCATGATCCAACCTGGGCTCCTGCTTGAAATTCACACAAGTACAGAAATTAAACATTGTATTGAATGAATATTCAACGAAGAAGAATGAAGTGGGAAATGGGTAAGGTTAGAGAGAGAGAGAGAGAGAGAGAGAGAGAGAGCGGGGAAGGATCCGCCCAATGGCCAGACCGGGGATAGTTTATGTTCCTTTCAAATGAAGAACATAAAAATCCCTCGAATCATTGTCCGGCAAAGGTTACGAAGATGGGAGTGGGTTATATAAGAGGGGAGCGCCTATGGATCTTCAGTCAACCGCTAATTGTGGTCCACAGATTTAACTGACTTTTTCTATTCTGGGATTTTTACTTCTTTCTGTTTCCTTTATTTCAGAAAATTAAGGATGTTTGTTTCAAGCTTCACTCAAACATTTCTTTATTTAAATAACCTACTCTTTTTTTTTCATTAAATTAATGTTTTTCTTTTGTAAAATATTGGATATTGTTAATAAAAGAAAAAATATATCTACGGAAATTTTGATTTCTTTTTTTATTTTTATAATAAATTTATGGAGTTTAAAATTTAAAATATATAAGATACGGTACCATTGGAGGGTTTCGTACTTCCTCTACATATCTCGAGCCCACTGATGAAGGAGGAGAAAAGACAATTTAAGGCTCCTACGTCCATTATAGATGCTGAGATCTGTGCTTGTTGAACGATGGGAGGATTCTGTATGTTCTTTATATATCTCGAGCCCACTGGTGAAAGAGGAGAAAGGAGTTTCATACCTCCTCCTTTACCATATATCGAGCCCCACTAGGGAAAGAGGAGAATGTTGGATGATGAAAGCTCCACGTTGGCTAATTTAGGGAGTGATCATGAGTTTATAATCAAAGAATACTATCTCCATTAGTGTGAGACCTTTTTGGAATGTAATCTTCATTATACGCATCTATAAATACATGAGGTCGTGATCCATATAGGTCATCGTGCCATTCAATCTAACAGTGTTCATCTAACATGCTATCAGAACAATGCCTCTAACTTAGTCATGCCAATAGATTGGTAAATCCTCAAATGTCGAACCCTCGATTAAGGGAAGACGTATTTTGTTCAAGGAGAAGTGTTGTAGAGAATCGTGTTCGTCTAACAGAAAAAAGGGTTTCATACCTCCTTTACCTATCTCGAGACCACTAGTAAAAGAGGAGAAAAGACAATTTTAGGCCCCAACATCACAATATTTTATATTTTATACATACTTTTTTTAATATAAAATTATGACCAAATATTGAAAATGATAGAGAACAAAATAATATTAAACTTAAATTTCATATTTATCCAAAAAAAAAAAAAAAAAAAAAAAAAAAAAAAAAAAANTCTTTCTTTTTTTCCTCCCAATTTATAACCGAGACATTAGAACATTACGTATTGATTAGAGTGATAAGAAGCCTGGATTAATCCACAAAAAGTTTTCGAAGATCAGAGTTCTGCGAAGCTCAAAATTGATACTCAATTATGGACAATCTTGAAGAGATCGGCCATGGGACCTGAATCTTCACCATTTTATCATCATATTCAAACTCTACATCTTCTCCGTCAATTTTGCAGCTTCTTGGCTCCTTCGAAGCGAACACTCTCATCTCTCCGCACCCCCTGGCTCCGACTCTTACCAAACCTTCATTTTCCTCGATTTCTAGGGATTGTATTGCGCCCCCACAATTCAGCATGTTCACCAGCCCGATTGGAGCAAATTCCACGTATGGTTTCGATAAAACTGTCACAGGGGAAACTACAAGCAATTCGTAGCTTAATGGAGCGATGGTAAATTCTAAATTCTCCGATGTCTTCAATAGCCTTAGTTTCTTCTCCTGGATCATGTATATCGCAAACAAGTATACTCCCTTCAGAGAAATGGGGTTTTTCCCATTGTTCCACTCGATATCTTTCGGACCAGCCACGCAGGTTAGTGTGCGTGCGTACTCGGAGGTCCTTCTGTTTTGCCTCGTCTTCGGACACCACCCTCCTCCTTGGCAATTAAACAGACCCAACGCGCCGGTGAACTGTGTGAAGTTGACCACAAGGTGTTCGATTAAATGCCGCACCGAAATTTGAGCATTAAAATGAGATAGAGGCCTATGAATTGAAAAAAGAGGATCAAGGGTGTGTTTTTTTTTTTTTACTTACTTGATTGAGGTTCCAAATTTTGAGCATGGTTTTGCCATCCTGAAGAGGGTCTTCAAACAGACAGTCTCTGGAAGGAAGGGCATAGTGTTGGCATCGCAGTATTGACCCATCAGGCAAAACTAACCTTTTGAGTAACTTGAAGTTATGTTTACCGACCGAGTCACTTACATAGATTGGTCCACCGGAGATGGCCCTTGAAGCCGCGTGGAATTCAGCGCAAGGGTGGGTGGATTGGAACATGTCCCAATCTGGGTGAATTATATTGCCCATCCACAGGCTATTGTAGGCACAGTGCACCATGTGACACCCTTGTAGCCAATATGGATCTCCAGAGGCATCCACCGTCCAGAAATCATCTCCTGTAAACAGAGGAATGGTATAAACATTCAAAGCTGATACTGATTTGTAAAATTTAGGTGAAGGAAAGATGGATAGTTGGGGTTTCACACGGCCATACCAACACGTCCAAGCGCTATGGCCTCGGTTCCAAGGTACATAAAGTCATTGCATTGCTCCATGCTTGCAATAACCCCATTTCCTTGTAAATGTTTATTGATAGACGCAGTGAGTGCCTTGTAATAAGCTTTGGCTAGCTCGATTCGGCCTCCAAATTCCTCGGATAGCATTTCAAGCAACTGCATGATTGATCACAGAAGACTCATCAAACAGGGGGAGATTTTGATTCAACGCTGTATTTTCTATGAGGGTGAGGAGAAACTGGAGTAAATACAGGAAATTTCTAGGACTGTTTATTGAGATCTCTCATGGAAAGATGAAGTCAGTAAGTTCCCAATTCGTTGATGCTCGCAGGAATCCAGCTGATACATCATGGTCTCCCAATACTTACCAACTGAGGAAGGCCAAATGAGCGAGCCTATTGGAGCGCACGAGCTATAGCTGATATGGTTTTCGACATTTTTGGTCGAGTTACAGGAATCAATGCCCTGCAATTTCAAGACCAGGCTGTATCCTGTTCTTCCCCTTCTTCAAACAAATCATATCCCATAAACAATCTATGCCTATGCCAAAAAGGATGGTTGGAAGGGAATTCCACGACCCAAGGGTTTATAAGTAAGGAATACATACATGTCCATTGGCATGAGGCCTTTTGGGTAAGCACAAAGCAAAGCCATGAGAGCTTATGCTCAAAGTTGTCATGAGGACTTTTGGGTAAGCACAAAGCAAAGCTACGAGAGCTTACGTTCAAAATGGACAATATCATACCATTGTAGAGAGACATTATTCCTATCATGGTGTCAACAGAATCCTCAAATGTCGAACAAAGAAGTTGTGAGTCTTGAATCTGTAGTCATGAGTGACTTAAATATAATATCTTTTTGGTTATATAATATCTAAGTGGAGAGTCGTTATTCCTAACGAGCTCCCCCAAGTTCGAGATTAATTTTCAATTGAACTACAAATTTTAAGCTTGAACTTCAATATTGAGAGACCAAACAGACCAGCATAAGAAGGGAACTTACGTGAATAACATCAACCTTGACGCCGTCGATACCCGCCGACTGGAGGTGGGAATGGAGTCCATCGTACATTTCGTGGGCCAGCTCCGGCGGGACGAATCCAACGCCATTATTGACGATCTTGTCCACAGCCAAATCCTCCATCGTCATCTCTAAGCCCTTTGAGGGCTTAGGACTGATGACCCTTGACAGGGGCATTCCGGGGACATTGGGTCTAATCCCACCCCAATACCCACAAAGAGCATGCCATACATACACATGCTCGATTGTCCTAAACTCCTCCTTCAGGTCCCTCACAAAGGCACCCAGCCCTACACCAGACCCCTTCCCATGACTTCCATAGTCCCTGAACTTATAATTCTCTTCATATTTGATTAGCCTGCAAGGCATCTGTTCCCCTGCAACCGTTAGATCCATGGCTTCCTGATGAGGATCGGCGATGGAATCCGCATCATGAGCAATAGATTGCCACCCGTCATCAATCAGAATCATCCCCGGAGGACAGCCACCGTCCACTAGGCATTTGACACCTGTCCTAACCCCGTGAGGGTTCACCTTAAGATAGAATGCATCCCACGTACACCACCCGAATTTATCCACGATGGGAGGTGGGGTCTTGTCATCTAGAAGTTTGAAGGTACCCAAATGGAGTTTGACCACGTTCATAGCCTCGTTGACCAAAGTGTACGGATCTTTGCCGACTTGCATGTATAAGCAGCTTCTAAACTGCGACGCTTGGACGGTGGTGGACCCACTTTCGACCCACATCGCGACAGTGTCGTCACCACCAGGACGTAGGGAACATCTGAAAGCTCCTTCTAAGATGGGAAGGAAGAGGACAAATGGACGGCCCTGATCATTTGTGTCGAGAATCATCATCTGTGTCTCGTGCTGGATGTCGCCGCCGCAACTGCCGACCCAGTGGGTGGTCCACCAGACTTTGAATCTGAAGATACTTGAGAATCTTATACCTCGGAGGTTGCCGATGGGAACAAGATGGCAGCTTTTGGGCTCAGCCGCATTGAAGCCGAGAAAACAGCCGCCGAGGAGGGGTTTGGGAATTGTGGTCTTATGGGAGAAGATGAGCTGGGAAGAAGTGGCTGTGATATTTGAAGGAACATGGGTTAGAAATGGGTGGCCATTGGCAACAAATTCTGAGCCCTTCAAGGCGATTGAGAGATCGGATGAGGGCGCGTCCAGCAAGGGGATCACATCGTCTATGGGGTTACTGGTTAAGCTTGGTGGAGCCATGACACAAAGATGGTTAAGCTTGGTGGAGGAAGAGATCAGTTTTGCTGAGTTGGGTTTGGTGCATAAGGAAGGTTTGTGGAGGAGGTTTATATAGACAATAGAATGGTACGGTGTCAATTATTGGGAGCGAGTCTCATGTTAGCTAATTAAGGGAATGAAATACATCTTTACGAGACCTTTTTAGTCGTAAAATTGTGAATCTTATCATATTATTGTACAGGTTCATCATTCCTAACTTGAGATCAGAGTCATGCTCTTAACTACTTAGAGTCAGGTCAATATGATTCTCAAGTAAAAAGTGACACAAAGCGTTGAACCTCGGAGGTTGTTCGATGTAATTTCTAGAGATTTCTTGCATTTCCAGACATTATTTTGGGTAAAGGTCCCCATAGATATGGGCAACAACAGAGATTAGACATTACCCCTAAACATATAAAGTCAAGAAATGGGTTTAAGGTTTAGATTTGTCGGTTTGTGTAACATAGAAGACCACCAAAGCCACATTCTAAGCATGTTCTGTCTTTTTTAAAAGCTAAAGGGATTGTTCCAAGTGCGTAAACCCTACAAAAGAACCAAACACAAAACCCTTAATTCATTCCACCTTCTTATGGTATGCTTTTAACCACCAAAACCTTTACTCATTGTAAAAATATATTTAAATTTTAAAAGTTTTAATAATATTTTTAAATTTAAAAAATGATTTACTCTTAGTTTATAGATATTTTTATTAACTTAGGGCATTACATAATTACATAATTACATAGGTGTATGAGAATTATTGAAACATAGTGTAGAATTGGTTGATGTGTTTTCTTTTTGGGTATAGACATTATGCATAAAGTTGAGACATTAAATTAATAATTAAATGCAATTTGTTGGGGGTAAAATGTAAGTAAAATCCACGTGTTTCCACGGGTGTCTTGTGTCGAAGTGTTCAGCTACCTCTCCGCCACGCTGCATTCATACATGCCACCCCCCACCACCTGTCCTTGTCTTCTAACAAAACCATATAATAATAATATTTTTTAAAAATACTTGTATTTACGTGAATAATATAAAATAAATATGTTTTCTAAACATAGAACAAAGTTTGATAAATTTATAATAAAAATGAAAAATTATAATATATATATATAGATAAGTGAATATGTCTGTACAAACCATTATTTACTATATATTTTATATTTAGATTTATGGAGAAAAAAAACATCCACAATGTCAGCTCTTTGGAGTAGTGGGCCGGGCTTCTAAACTATCTGAATATATAACGGTTCAACCCTGGGCCTGGCCATCTCCTTGTCCGGTCCAAATTTAATTTAATTTATTTTATTTTATTGATGGAGCTACGTGTGTATACCTTTTGTCAAATTTGTAATTATTATTTAGCTTGTTGCATTTAATTTCATTTATGTTAAATTAATAAATTATATTTAAATGCTTCCATTGGTTGGATTTAGTACGGATTTGACCTGGGATGGTATTGAAAATATTAGTACTGTATAACTCGATAACCTAAAATTGACCGAACTCAAATTATAAGGGTTGGATTGAATTGGGCTAGATAGGTTACTAGGTTAGATTTGCTTTAATTTTCTATAAACCGAGTGGATTGGGTCAGACCTGGATTCGGTATATAGTTTGACCGAGTCCAAACCAAAAATATACATAAAGAGTTGTATGGTTGTCTGTTATTGTGCCTTCCTCGCAGAATTACTTACATCAACATACATCAACATCTAGTCATAATCCAGTCGCAACTCTCTGCCATGAGTTACACTAATCATTGTCGTTTTAAAGTTTTTTAGATAATTTTTAAAAAAAAAACTGAACACAAACCGTCCAACTTGACCCAATCCGAAAATAGAGCTCAGCTCGGGTCTTGAAGTTATATATATTTTTTACCTCAAATACTATTAAACTAAAAAAAGATTGGCGAGTTTTAATTATGATAAAGCTTGTGATAATGTATTAATATACATTAGCTAGAGAGCGGTAGGACCACTTATAATTAGGTTGCCAAATGTAATGTCGTTGACGGACACGTGTGAAAGACACTATCTCATCAATTTGGTACCTTTGGTTCTTTTTTTCTCATTTAAATTAAATGATGGCTTTATTTATTGCCTTTCACTTTTTGGTTTGTTTGAGAGACAAATGCATGGTAATTTAAACTTTTGATTACGGTAAAAGAAATATATATTAATTACAATTAAATTACGTCTAGTTTGATGAGAAAATGACTCCATACCGTGCTAAACCTAATCTCGAGAAACTATGAGTATTACTTAAAAGTATAAAAACATAAGAAGGTTGTACAAAACGCATACATAATAATGTAGAAACAAATATGGATGCCAAGCAAAAAGTAGGCCATACCAACTTTCCAATCAATCCTTGTTGTTCCACACTTTTTTGGACATGTCATAATATATGTTTTGAAATGACATATCCATGTCACTATTACGAGCCCAACTTCACACGTCAAGTTGATCAACACAAACATTGTTTCAACCAAGCGAATCAAATTTCAAAACACAATGGGTCCACCTTGTCTCAAAATAATATTCTATTCTAATAGAGATGTCAATGAATAGTGTACAATCACCTTAAACTTATAATCCCGAAGCATCTTCTAAAGATGTGCGAACATTATACCGCTAGAGTTTGCCATCCGACTGTGCTTTATATGGGCTCTACACACTACATTCCATCTTTCTTCCCAACAAGTCAAGTCCAAGATTACCTGTTTACTCCAGAGTTAGTATCGAATTGAAAAAACATAGAGCATTCAAGAATAAACAAGCCTTCAAGAAGAAAAACGAGACACATTTTTACGAGAGATTATATGTAGTATTTGGTACTCTTTTCATTATAACATTATCTACCGAGCTCACTGAAAAAGAAGTAAAGCTAATCAACTCGTGGCCTACCTTCTTTTCTTTTGCTCTTGTTTGTGAGCTTGTGGAGGAAGAATTTTAGGGTTTACAGACTTGATCCCAATCAGATTCTTAAGGCTCATGATATGATGGAGAATTTAGAATAATAGAGGAGGTAGAGGAAGAAAAATGGTAGAAGTAAGTGAAAAGTTGTCAAACTGAATGCCTCAACTTTAACCCACCAAGGCTCCAACATAAAAGCCGTCCTTATTTTAAGGGCAAAGATTGAAACTTTGGGACAAAGGCCGCATGCAGCATAAAGCAGTTCCTGTCCCAAACGACACATTTATTATACTTGTATAGCTAAGAAATAACCCATACTCTTTTACGCCAACGATATTTATTTTTTCAATTTTCTCTAAAGATTGCTTTTTTTCTTTTTGGGTCGTTCCCATTATGATCCATTTCTGCATGCAAATCACACGTGTAAGCAAACCTATTTTCACTTTTTTTTCTCAAGTTATGTATATATCTAACACTCAGGGAAAAAACATTAATTATATTATGAATCAAGAAATTGATATGTATTTTTTTTACGAGGTTTAAATCCATATAGTCAAGTGTACTAAAAAAAGAAAAGACAGTGTTTAATACAAAGCTAATACGCGGAAAAATCGAATACTAATTGAAAAAGACAGAGAAAAAGGCCATGTTTTTGTTTCTCGAATGAGTGAGACACATTATGTCATAAATATGAACATAAAGATTCTTTTTTTTTTTTTTAACTTTGAAATCTAACCCTCTTTGTTTCAACTTTGAAATTATTATATATTAATAAGATGGAAATTTGGAGTCTTGAGATTGAAAAGGGAACACCCAAAAGTTGGTTAGGGTAACTATTTTAGGGGAGAGCAGGGAAATGGGATGGTCTTGGGAGTAGGAGATAAAACTTTCAGGGTTTGTTTTTCTTTTATCTTTCATTTCTTGGTGGTATAAATATTAAGGTTTGATGTTTTTATGTGGAAGAGAGAGAGAGAGAGAGCGAGAGGTTGAAGGGTAGGGTGATGAAGGAGACTCTAAGGTATTTGGTTGGAATTGCAGGCCCAAGTGGGTATGGCTCTAAGTCAAGTGCAGAGCAAGTTACTGAACATTTGCAGTGTTCTTCTCCTTTGACTGCCATTATCACTGGTAAGCTTTTATTTTGAACGATAGTAACCTAATTGTGGTCTTTTCTTACTGTTTTGTTCTATATTCACTTTGTTCTGCAAGTTGTATCCTAACTAATATATCGTACTTTAAACGGTCCCCAACTTCAGTGGTTGACTTTTTTTTTTTCTAAAAGAATGAGAAACATAAGTCAATTACGGTTAAGCTATGCTCGAATTATCTTTAAAGTTGTAGTCAGTTAAAAAAAGAATCACAAAAAGGGTTTGAACCAAAAGTTGCAAGAATTTAGGTTTTTCTTTCTATTTTCCTAAATTTTATTAGCAAGAAATTAAATCTATAAAATCTTGTTCGATAATCATATATTTTAGCTTTTTTTTATTTTATTTTATTTTTATTTTTAATTAAGCTTATAAATATTACTGAACCCCTAATTTCTTTGTTTCGTTATATATATATTTTAATGAGCTAGAATTTAATTTATTAAAGAGAGACAAAAATAAAAAAGAAATCGTGAGAAAACAAGCCCAATTTTCAAAAATAAAAATCATTATAAAATGGAGTCTTACCTTTTGATCAATTGAATTATGGTCGGCTTGGTTGTCTTCAGCTCGAGGCTTCATATCTCTAAATTTGAGTCATAAGGATGTTCGAAACTAAATGGATTTAACCAAATCGTTTCTTGTATCCACCTCCAAACCTTAATCCGTACATCCTATACATATATACACATACTTATATGAGAAGCTTAATTCTATAAATATAAGGAAGGAAATAAGGAGAGAAACCACTCAGCATGATCAATTAAACCATATAATGTTACCAAAGAATAATAGATGGGTGTTAAAACAAGACAAAACAATCCTGAAGAATGATGAGAATTTGATCTTATTTGTGGGTGCAAAAAGGAGCAACATCAGGAATTGGAGAAGAAACAGCAAGAGTTTTAGCAAAAAGAGGAATGAGAATAGTAATGGCAGCAAGAGACATGAAAAAGGCAGCAAAAGTGAAAGAGAGGATCAAAAGAGAAGGTCCAGAAGCAGAGATTTTAGTGTCTGAGATAGACCTCAGCTCTTTGGCTTCTGTTAGGAGGTTCTGTATGGAGTTTGCAGCTTTAGGGCTACCACTCAACATTCTCATGTGAGTTTGCCCCCACTTTCCCCAACCAATATCCCATTTTTCCCTCTCAAATTTCGCCCTTTTTGGACACATAAACTGTTTTTGCAGAAACAATGGTGGGGTTTTCTCTCCAAATTTGGAGTATTCTGATGACAAGCTTGAATTGACATTTGCTACTAATTATTTGGGTAATAGTTTTTCCTTCTCTCTTTTTTCTTCTCATTCTGAAACTCAAACACAGAACAACAGTTGGCTTGCAGAAGAATAGATGACTCTTAGCTCTACAAACTCCTTAACTTAATTACTTTTTCAGAGTCAGAGAAAGTTGAATCTACTCAATAATGGCTAAAGAAGAATGAAGTTACGTCAAAAAAAGGATACAAAATGAATTTCAAAATTCTTTTTCCTGCAGGACATTACATTATGACAGAACTGCTTTTAGACAAATTGATAGAAACATCAAAGAGAACAGGCATCCAAGGAAGAATTATAAACGTCTCTTCTGTTGTCCACTGCTGGGTGAAGAAGGACGATCTCTGCTTCACTCACCTGCTCAACCCAAACAAGTTAGAAAAACTCGAACCCATTACAGATTATTTTCGTTTAGGTTTCAATTTTTCGAGTATGTGTTTATTTGATTCATGAATGGTCGAAACGCAAACTTTCAATTTTGTGTCCAATAAGTCAATAAACTTTCATTTAACAAATCCCTTTTGGGTAACTAAAACTTTTAAGAAATCCCTTTTGAGTAACTAAAACTTGTAATTGAACCCTTTCTTTCTCCCTTTTCTCAAAACACAAAAAGTTACCAGGGTGTTCACTAGCTGGCTACAGGTCAATAGCAATCCATGGTCAGAGAATCAAACTAAACCCTGTTTGGCGTTTTGGATTTGGAATTTCTGCAGGTACAATGGCACGCGTGCTTATGCTCAATCAAAACTGGCTTGCATTTTACATGCCAAGGAGGTGGCTAGACAGTTGAAGGTAATCTTGCTTCTTCACCTTCTACGTTTCCTGCAAACAGTTAACAAAACAGTCCATATTCTGAAATTCCAGCAATTTTTACAGGAAAGAGATGCCAATGTGACAATTAATGCAGTGCATCCAGGAATTGTAAAGACTGCAATTCTCAAGGCACATCGAGGATTTATCACAGGCATGAACTGTTGACTCTTTCTAATTCCTGATGTACAGCCATCTTGAGCCAGTTCTACTTCTACCAAAAGGAAAATGTACAAGAGGCTACTGATTTATCATAACTATATTCTAACATCTCTTGCAGATTCTCTCTTTTTCATGGCATCAAAGTTACTAAAATCCATTCCTCAGGTATTTTCTTATGTAAAATCGATTCACAGCGATTGGATTTGCCTAGTGTTACTCATACAAAACAAATAGTAACAATTATTGTGCCTGCAGGGTGCTGCTACGACATGCTATGTGGCTCTAAGCCCACAAACACGTAGAAAAACAGGAAGATATTTTGCAGATTGTAATGAGACTAAGTGTTCATCTCTAGCCAACGATGAGTTAGCAGCACGAAAGCTATGGATACAAACTCGTGCCCTAATTCTCAGAGAACTTGATGAACCAGTTTGAGCTACATCATCAATAAATTTTCAACCAAGAGAGAGAGAGAACAGTATATATAAATCTATGCATTTGTAAATGAACAGAGATCCTGCAGAAGTTCATCAAATAAGATCTCGTAATAAAAATACGCCTAAATTTTTGAACAATCACTCGATTTTTTAGAAGTTGAACTTTATATATGAAGGATCATTTCTAAACGATAACGGAGACAATATGAAATTAACACCGTGTTATCAGGATCTCCGATTGATCAGAGAAAAAAAAAAACAAGAATAATCTTTCATGGAACAAATTACAACCAGTTAGTTAATTTCAAATTCGAACAGGTTACAGTACAGTAAGAAAGAATTGTCCCGGCGTAGACATTGTCGCGCCAGCCAGCTTCGCCGCTGAAGTGAAGTCTCTCCCTCCACCGCCATTTACGATCTCCTCGCATTTTAAGCCCAGCAATTAGTTGGACCTCATTTCTTTTTAAGCTCACCAATTAATTGGGCCTCATTTCTTTTTAAGCCCACTAATTAATTGGGCCTCATTTCTTTTTAAGCCCACCTAAATTCTTAATTACAAAAATTAAAAAATTTATTTTTTATTTTTTATTTTCAAAACATCCAATAAATTTGGAGGAATTTTTAGTTTGGACTATACTTGATTTTGAGGAATGTTTATACAACATTGTAGAGTATCTATTGGGTGTCTGATGGATGAAGTTTCATTTTTTATATAGATGGACTTGACTCTACTACCTTGTCCTCTGGGAGCCTGTCTCTGACATTCTTGTTTACGCGTACTCTTTTAAGTGTGTTGGATGATGCACTGTTCTACTCGGTTGTATCATCACACTTGTCTATCCAGACCCTCATGTGACCAAATGAGCGCAATTTGAGGGTCATTGTCTGTCTGCACGTGGGATCACAACCTACTTTCTTTATAATATGGTTGTGAGAGTCTCCTCTACTTAAATTAGTTATTGTCTTCGATGACTTTCTAAAAGCACAATTACGACGAAAATGTTTCGACACTCCTATTTACACAAACCTAATCTTACAATACTATTACGAAGACAAGTTAAGAGCCTCGACCCGTGACATCGTACTTCCACACGACTTTATCTCAAAATGGCATTATAAAAATAGGAAGAGATTCATTTGACGATGGCCCGATTAAAGTTGCATGCATATTTAGATTAAAAATGATAGAAGAGAAGAAAAGGTGTAGGAAAGAGAGAGAGTAATGGAGCAGCAGCAGCACGCGAGAGGCATATATTATGAGTTCTATGCCTTTAATTTCCTCTGCTTTTCCACAGCTTTTGATGCTTTCCCATTTCAAAACCCGTTTTCTATTCCTTTCTTCTGCACCATTCTCATCACTCAAATTTTAAAATCCATATAAATAAATTGCGTAACCCCCGCCGTTAACCGATGTTGTCCGTTTTTGTTCATTACGTATTGTCATCAGCTTCACGGTTTTACTAGGAAGATGTTTCTTGTTTTCCTCTCCAACCGAAGTGAGATCTCACAATCCACCTTTCTTAGGGCCAGCGTCTTCACTGGCACATTGCTCGGTATCTAGCTCTAATATCATTTATAACAGTTCAAGCTCACAGCTATCAAATATTGTATGCTTTGACCCGTTGTGTATCACAGTCAGCCTCACGATTTTAAGACGCATATGCCAGGGAGAGGTTTCCACACCCTTATAAATAATGTTTTGTTTCATTCTACAAGATATGGGATCTCACAATCTACCTTCTTATGAACCTAGTGTATTCGCTAGCACATTGCTTGATGCCTGACTCTAATACTATTTGTAACAACCAAAGTTCATTACTAACTAACAGACTAATACTATTTGTAACAACCCTAAGTCCATTACTAACTAACAGACTAATACTATTTGTAACAACCCTAAGTCCATTACTAACTAACAGACTAATACTATTTGTAACAACCCTAAGTCCATTACTAACTAACAGACTAATACTATTTGTAACAACCCTAAGTCCATTACTAACTAACAGACTAATACTATTTGTAACAACCCTAAGTCCATTACTAACTAACAGACTAATACTATTTGTAACAACCCTAAGTCCATTACTAACTAACAGACTAATACTATTTGTAACAACCCTAAGTCCATTACTAACTAACAGACTAATACTATTTGTAACAACCCTAAGTCCATTACTAACTAACAAATATTGTCAGTTTTAACCCATTATATATCCCTATCCATCTCAGGATTTTAAAACATATCTTAGGTAGAAGTTTCTACGCTCTCTAAAAAAAAAAAAAAAAAAAAGTTTAGTTCTAGTTACAGTGCCATAAAATAATAATAAATTACATTGATATATCCTATAAACCCATTAAAATTGACAATAAAATAATAATAATAATAATAAAAGAAATGAAAATATTCAAGGGCATTTGACATTCCTACCAGGACCTCCATAGTAAAAATAAGTGCCCCAAGCATCATTAGTGCCTTGTCTAATATCATAGCAATCAGAATGGTCAGCCAACACATGAAGATTGGTAAGAGGAAGCAAATTATTGTCCCAATCAACCACCTGCAGGTTCCTAAAATAAGAAGCTTTCCCGAACCCTTCTTCACCAAAATGCCCGCTCCCCATTTCCGTGGCCGTGTGGAACCCTGACCCTTTGCTGTTCACAATCTCCCCTCCAAACTGCACCATGCTCCCATGGCTCCTCAAATGGCTAAACAAAAACGCTGGCCAGTACCCCACTAGCAATCCCGACCCGTATTCTAGCCACCAATGCCCATGCTTCGGATCCTTCCAAACCATTATGCCAACGTCGAATTGCTTCCCCATGTAAGAGGATATAGGCGAAATGGCTGCTCCGATGGCGATCCGGTTGTTCGTTTGAACGAAGCCCGAGCAAAGTAGATTGTAACACCCAGTTGCTTGATAAGCATCAGTCTGTCAAGTAAATTAAAACATTCTAAATTGGTATCTCCAAATCGAGCTTATGCTCAAAACTGACAATATCATACTATCATGGAGATCCATGATTGGTAACAGATTTCGAAACTCACCGTCCAGTACGTAAAAAATCTAGGATTGTTGTCGCCGTACAGTTCAGGACTAACCTGAACAAAGAAGAAGATGATTAAGACGATTGATATTTAACGTTCCATTACGATTACTGACATTCATAAACTTGCCTGCCATCCAGCTTCAATGGTGTTCAAATCATTGCCAAAAGAGCCTGAAATGACCCAAATTTGTGATAAGCTGAATTCATTTTGATCAGTAACACGAGGTGCCCATATGTTTAAGCTCGCCTTTGCTCCATAATATTGTTCGCCATTCACAAACACCACTGCATGCTGCATTCATGAAAGGAAAGGTTTTGATTCCAAATCCAAAAAAAGAGGCAGTTTTTCATTGAATTCTAACCTCATGGCCATTGCCAGAAGAATCTCTCCTCATATGTCTAATGGGTTTTCTTCCAAATCTTCTGAAAGAACTTGCTCTGTAAATGTCTTGCTCTGTTGTTCTTCTAATTGGAATTGTTCCTTCCGGGCAGAAATCGCCTGAAGCTGACCATAACTGGAAGCTCTCTGCCACTTCTTCCTCGGAGTTGTTCCCTCTCGGCCTCTCCGGCGGTTGCTGTTCATCACAAACTCCCAATCTCCTCAATCAAATTCATAAAACGAAACCCATTTAAATGAATTGGTTACCATACCAATGGAGTGTGTCCTTTGAGGTGAGGATGGTCAAAAGCAGGCTGGAGATGAGAAAGAACACAGTCTATAACATCGCCATCCGAGCTCTGCAACAGAGCAAAAAACAACCCAGATTGTCAAATTTGCAGAACAATCAAGATTTCGAGAAAAAGGGGTTTCTTTTACCTGAATTGTCTTGGTCGGAGACTTGTTGATTTTGCGTAAATAAGCTCTGATATGCTTCAGTTCATTCAGCTCTTTGGAGGGGTGAAAAAAAGTTTGGTTTTTTGGCGGCGTCTTATGGGCTATGGAAGTTGGGAAAACAGAGGAGAAAGAAGTAAAAACCAGAAGCAAAACAACAAAACAAGAAGAAGAAGAAGAAGAAGAAGAAGGCATATTGGTTGGAATGTTTCGGGGAAGTCGTTTGTTTGAGTGTAAAATGATGTGGGATTTGTAAGCATTAAGGTTGTCTGGTTGTATGTGATGAAGAATGAAGAATAAAGAATAAACACAGAAGCTCTCTATGTGCTCTGTCTCTGTGTCTGGTTGTAAAATAATAGACCCATTTTTAACTTTTTGATATGAAGAAGAAACAGTCAAAACTTGAAAGCAAACACGTTTTCTTCAAATTTCATTTCTTGTTAATTAAGGATGAAAGGGAAGGAGGACAGAGACACAGACACAGACACAGACAGAGAGAGAGAGGGATTCAAACCTTACACAGTACTCTGCTGCATTCAGACAGTTAGGATTTGGGTGGAAATTCCAACAATCTTTTTGAATTGGAAAAATCCATTCAAATCTTACATTGGAAATTCTGTTTTTTCCTATTTTCCACCCATAAAAACAAATGTTTTAGATCACTATTGTATTATTATTTGTCTTGTTCCAGGGCTCCAGAGAACGGAGTCTAGACTTGATTAAGGTGAGGCTATTCGAGAGCTCCATAAATCTCAGGGGAGGCTTATATAATGTACTTTGTTCGATGGGAGGATTGTTGAGGATTATTCGGAGTGAGTCCCACATTGGTTAATTTAGTGGAAGATCATGAGTTTAGAGTTGAAGAATACTATTCCCATTGAAATGAGGCCTTTTGGGAAACACAAAGTAAAACCATGAGAATTTATACTCAAAGTGGACAATATCATACGATTGTGGAGAGTCGTGATTTCGAACCTTTTTTCAAATTAATAATTTTATTATTATGTAAAATTAAAATAGGTATAATAAAGATGCCCCAAGAGGGCGTGGCTTGGCACTCGCATATATAGGAACAAAAGGGATTTGCCAGCTAGGATTTATTTATTTATTTATATATAATAAAAATTCTCTCTTCTTTTCAGGCAGACCCATTCCCTAAAAGTTGAAAAATTAATTATATTTAGATTCTTCACTTTTTTTTTAATTTTAATTTAAAGATTATTTTTTGATGAAAAAAATTAGAATTAACCTGAAATAGATAATGTGGGATGACACGTGCGAGTGTGGGACAGTGGCCACAAGAGTTTTATTTTTATTTTTATTTATTTTAAGCTAAATCTTTTGATTTATAATTTTTTAATATTTGAAATAAGTTCATTAAATTTCTATTAAATTCATGAATTTTTACAACCTTGAAGAGGATGGTCATGTGAAGACAAAACTATACCACTTTTTTCAACCTTTATGAAAGAATAAATAAAATAAATTAAAGCCAGAAATTTCCGTCACTTTTCATTTTTTTTTATTAAATAAACCATTTTCTTTTTAAATACTTTAATATTAAGTAAAATATTTTTAAAGAAAATTAATTGGATTTTTTTTTTTTGGACAAGGAGACTGCAAAAGTAGCTGTGTTTACTTGTTGGACAAGCATGTTTTGAGCAAACAGCATAAATTCCAAGTCATAGAATGATAAAAAGGTAGCAAGAATATGAACTGGGTTCTCCACAGTGATTGATAGGTAATAAAGGATCAATTTCTTCACAAAAAGCTCTCCCTTTCAGCTTTGTTCTAGTCGAACAGTAAGATCGGTTGGAGAGGGGAACGAAACATTCTTTATAAGGGTGTAGAAACCTCTCTCTAGTAGACACGTATTAAAAACCTTGAGGGAAAGCCCAAAGAAGACAATATCTGCTAGAAGTAGGCTTAAGACGGGACAAATGGTATTAGAGCCAGACACTAAGCGGAGTGCAAGCGAGGACGCTGGGCCTCGAATGGGGGTGGATTGTAAGATCCTACATAGATTGGAGAGAGGAACAAAACATTTTTTTATAAAGGGTGTGGAAAACTCGAAAAGAAAACCCCAAAAAGAACAATATCTACTAGTGGTGGAGTTGTGTTGTTACAACATCATCGGTAAGCTTCTAGAGAGAGAAACAAAACATCCGGTGTGAAAAACTCAAAAAGAAAAGTCCAAAGAGGACAATATCTACTAGTGGTGGGGTTGTGTTGTTACAACATCATCGGTAAGGTTCTTACAAACTCAACATGAGTGTAAAATCTAAAGGTTTCTTGTCTGGTGTCTGTGATTCACAATATCAGCTTGGTTTGGGTGAGCCTAAGACTGGAATACCTTCTTGATCCTTTATGAGTAGGACTTGTTAGACGAACACGACTCTCCATAATGGTATGATGTTGTCCACTTTGAACATAAGCTCTCATGACTTTGTTTTGGGCTTCCCTAAAAGACCTCGTACCAATAGAGAGAGTATTCTTTGTTTATAAACTTATGATCATTCCGACTCTCCAATAGGATCTACTAGGTGCAGCAAGCATCATGCATTAAAAGAAGGGTTTGGGTGAACTTAGGAGCAGCATGGTTCATGTGCTGTGATTTTGTTCATGTTTCTTTTTGTAATCTTAGCATATCTATTGTGGGAGCAAGTGAAGAAGTAGGCAACCCATCTGATAAAGAACAGAGAATAATACATGATTGGGTCACTTATACCTGCTCTTTTCCATTATAAATCTGCAACATTCTTCTGTTCATGAACTTTCAAGAATGAAAAGAAGCATAGAATTTGATTCTTGAAAGCTCCATCTCTTCACCATTTGTGGTTGATTTTGTTTCAAGCAAAGCATAAGAAAGTAGACACTTGATTCTCTTGCAAAGGGTATCAGTCCATTGCTAAAAGTATCATAATCCCAGTTTAGAGTAAAAAAATGTCATCAACGATGAGGGAAACGTCGAGATTAGCCGAGGCTTCGATCAACGGCATCGTTCGACGAATGGTTAATCTTCCCAGAAGTATATTAGGAGGATTTTCAAGAGTTATGGGTGGAGGTAGAAGAAGCCAGACACTGCCATCCAGTTATCAATATCAGATTCTAGAGCAGGACATACAAAACGTCCCGGAAGAATGGTCTTTCCTGACCAGTTTCGAGTATCAGTATGGCTCGATGCATCCTTTCTTTTACGCTTGTCGATTTGCAGAAGCCATGAAGATAGCAGAAGATGATCATAAGTTCTTGTTCTTGTATTTACATTCACCAGATCACCCATTTACTCCCTCTTTCTGTGAGGAGACACTGCGTTCAGAGCTAGTAGTGCAGTTTCTTGATGCTAACTTCACCTCTTGGGGAGCACTTGCCTACAGAGGAGATGGCCTACAAATGGCTACAACATTGGGAGCTACCAACTTCCCTTTCTGTGCTGTAATTGCTCCAACTCGAGGCGAAAGCATAACAGTCCTGCAACAGGTTGGTTAGGTTCGAGTTCCAAATTTTCTGTTTCAATCAAACGGTTAACGAGATCACGCTCGAGTTTGATCTTCTGCTTCATCTTTAACTAGCTTGAAGGGCCAGTTTCTCCAGCTGAACTGGTGGAGATTCTACAGAGGACAATGGAGGAGCAGGGATCAGCTTTTGGTTGCTCCAAACTAAAGCGAGACGAAAAGATAAGAGCCGACCGCAGGCTTCGAGAAGAACAAGACAGAGCATATCATGCAGCTCTTCAAGAAGACAAGGTATGATCTTCTGCAAAATCCCATCTAAATTCCAAAGATTAAACTATAAAAATACTACCTGGTTTCCTGATCTAGGAGAGGGAAAGACTTAAAAATCGATCTCGGGCGATACCGAAGAAAGCACACGACGAGAGGCTCAAGCAGAATTCTCCAAACAAGGATCCTGCAAGTAAAGCAAAGGATTCTCAGCCTAGCTCCCAGGTATATAACTGAGCTAAGGTTACTCCTATTAACATTGAACTAAGTCTAATTATCACTTGAATCATCTTTCAGATACTAATAAGGTTTCCAAACGGTGAAAGGAGGGAGAAAAGCTTTTCAAGCATGGACAAGGTGAAGTCGATTTACAGCTATATCGACTCGCTCGGCCTGCCAGGTACTGAAAACTACAGATTGATAGCAAGCTTCCCAAGAAGAGTATACGGTATGGATGAGATGAATATGACTCTGAAAGATGCTAGCCTCCACCCAAGAGCAAGCCTGTTCCTCGAGCGTCAGTGATGCCATTTACTTTCATGATCACCATAGCTTGGCAATGATAAGACCTGCACTTACTTTCCTACTTTGTTTGAGATAAACAAATCTGATATCTTATGCAGCATATACAACAAGCAAGCCTTATTGAACTGACTACAATCCATAACCACTATGTTGACACTGAGCGACCTCTACGTATCACTTCATTTCCTGCAATCTAATCACGTTTTTTGAACTATTTCTGAGAGTGAAGACGGCTTCTATAGACCAACAAGCATATTTCAACATGTTTTATCCTTGTTCACATGCTTAACAATAAACGTTCTAAAAAGAAGCTTAATCGTACTAGTCGAGAGAAAAGATGGTTTATTATACTAGACGATTGTTGAATGGTAAGTGGTTTAACGAAACCTGTGTAACTGGTTGATGGTGTTAGGGGCAGAAAGTTGCATAAAGACGCAGCTGGTCAATCTCCTTTTTCTTTAGCTAAGGGAAACATTATCACGAAGTTTTGATTCCCCATCACTTTTTTGTAGGAATGATTCCATGGTCTAAGTTTAAAACGGAGAAAAGTGAGGTGATTGATAATCATAGCTTCGTGACTGTCAATAGAGGGTACTCAAAACAAAGCTTCAAGTAGTGGAGGACCAGAACTCATGGTGGGTGAAAAGTTATCCCAAATCATCTCTACCAAACTCATGTTGTCACTTCAAATTTAAACGTCGCTAGCATAGACTAAGAACAATTGTTCTTCATTTTAATTAATATTTCTCATACAATATTGACTACTAAGTTGACTTGGACCTGGCACAATAGCGAACGTAGGTAACTGTTTTTGTTTTTAAACTTATCGAGTGGCCTGGTGTGCAGTTATAGCCTTTGGCAAGAGCGAGCATAACCTTCGGGTCATGGTTTTTCAAAGCACTTTTTGGTCTGTGCTATTGGATTTCTTTCTTACTATAATAGCCTAAACCCAACCCACGGCTAGAAAATGTTGTCCGATAGAGAGGAGTTTCTATACCGTTATAAAGAATGTTTCATTCTTCTCTCCAACCGATGTGGAATTTCACAATTCACCTCCCTTCGAGGTTCAGCATCTTCGCTGACACTCGTTCCCCTCTACAATCAACGTGGAATCTCAAAGTTACTCTACTTGATTGAGTACGTAATAGTGTGATGTGCCTGGAGATGTCTCCTACTCGGAATTTGTTTGCATGATTTTTTGTTCTTGGGGCTGTCTTTTATCATGTGCGCTTGTCCCCTGTCTCTGGTCTTGTTTTTGGCTCTTTTATATGCTTAGTTTGTTTTGTCACTCGATAACTCTTCTAATTCTTGTTTTGTTTTTACCATGTTTTTGCACCAGCCAAGGCTATGAGATTTGAAATATGTCTAGCGACTCCGTGAGAGAGAGAGAGAGAGAGAGAGAGATCTTGGGCTTACTTGAAATGGGCCATGCCATGGTCGATACAGCCCAAATGATGCTGTTGACTGGTTGCTCCGAATGAACTCCAGATGCCAATTTGGGAACGAGAAGAGGACGCAGAGCGAGCGACCGAGTCGAATGGAGAATCCGAAATTATCAATCTTTCTTGTCAACCTCTTCTGTATTCTCAGTCTTTGCATCGCCATCGAATCACCTCAATACGATGTTGTTCATACAGAATCAGACTTCGAAATCAGATTTTACAGAAAGTCCACTTGGATGTCCGCTCCCGTCCAAGACCTATCCTTCGAGAAAGCTACTAAATATGGTTTCCACAGGTAACCCATTTCCAATTTCCAGTTTCCACTATGTATTTCAATCCCATCAACCCCAAATTTACTATTCCTCGTCGATTACTTGTTCACTAGTGGCATCTGGGTAAACTTTACATCGATCATGTTGCGCAGACTGTTCCAGTACATACAAGGTGCCAATCTGAATTGGTCAAGGATTGCCATGACTGCTCCTGTCTTGACAAGCATTGTCCCAGGAACTGGCCCTCTTCACTCGTCCTCTTATCTTGTCCAACTCTATCTGCCGGTTAAGTTTCAAGCCTCACCACCTCTTCCCCTTCCTGAACTGAAACTGAAGCCCTGTGGTTGGGAAGCTCATTGCGTTGCAGTTCGAAAGTTCTCTGGATTTGCAAGGGATGAGAAGGTCATAAAGGAGGCAGAGCAACTCGCCACCAGCTTGAGTAGGTTCCCTTTGGTGAATGCCACCTCTGAAAGGGGTTATGCATATGCCATTGCCCAATACGACTCGCCCTTCCGGTTGATTGGACGAGTCAATGAAGTCTGGGTCGATGTCGATGCAGCCGATTTGGATGGATGTACATCCAGTGCCATTGCTGCATTCTAAGTTCAAAGTGGTGGGGAAACAGCAATCATGTTTCAATATGTGCATATGAAGTTTGATGTTTTTCATGCCTCTGTCTAAAAAAACATTCTTGATGTTTTTCAATACAGTTGATGTATTTGATACTACAATTTTATTGAATGAATCGAATGTAAATGACACTTACTAGACCATCTCTGAATCAGTTCGGCCTGTGTTTTGGAAGGGCATAAGATGGCAGAGATGCCCCAGCCGCTGCTGCCTTTCTGCCTAACATAGGTAGCTTGATTTGATTATAATAAACAACCAATAGAAGACACAGAAGAAACAGAAATACATATATAGGCTCAATTTTTCCCAAAGTTGAATTGTGATTCTCAATTGTTGTTGTTGTACTTGAACTTGACCATAAGTACTCTCCCTCTATCAACGCGGCTCCTAGAGTCCAGGAGACATCCGGAGGACCAAAAATCACTTCTTTATCGCCAAGACAGAGAGCATCCTCAATGAGTGATGCCATATAAGGTAACTGGAAACAATATTGCCACAAACTAGTTTGGTTTCCTGAAACACTCAGCGTCATATCAGCTTGAGAAGCAGAGCATAACTCCAGGCCTCTTTCCCATATGTTTGTCCAATTGGCTCTTGTAGACAGATTTACTGATTGATAGACTGCAAAGAATCCTGATAGAGCATGGAAACGTGTGGTGGAAATGTGCACAACTGTATTATTACCACCTGCGATTACACGAACGATACTGAAATGAGAATTTGAACCAAAATCTCGCAAATCGACTGGGTGGGGTGGAGGGGAGTCCCAACAAATCTCATGAAATGATAAAAATGCACTTCGAGAGTAAGTCCCAACAAATTGCTCTTGGAAGTCTAAATATCCTAGAGACTAACAGGTGGTCCTATATGGAGGAATATGTAAGATAATCCACGTAACAGATAAGTAATGTGAGTTATGCATTCAATTCACCATTTGATTTGTTAAGAAAAATTTGACAACAATCAGGCAATTAATGCTCTACTAATTCATGATAGATATTAAGAAATTCTGCATTTATCCCGAGTCCTGAGAACAATAAGGAAAACAGACGTATATTCTGCCAATGTGTAAAATCAGGAACGCCAACAGGTAAAACACGTGGTGGTACGTACCATTCAAAGATGACGGGCTAGCAAGACATTTTGTAGCGTTGATAGGCTCAGACCAAGCTAAAGTGCTGGAATTGATTGCAGCAGCCCTAGCTATTCGTTTGCACTGCTCCCAATTTGGTTTCCCAACCAAATAAAAAGGATATCCAAGATTGGGGATTTGATGACTCAATTTCCCCTGGCCCGTATTGTTATGGCTTAAACAATTGTAGCATGTATATTTTTGCATAAAACTTGAACTAAGGCAAGGATGTCTGAGCTCCACTGTAGTCATGTTACTTTCTCCAAGTTGCTGTGTTTGATTGAGCAAAAGAAGAGTCCTATCAAATGCCTCATTCAAACCAAAAGCTTCCCATGAGAAAGCCAAAACCTGATGCTCAATGGATCCAACTTTTGATCTCATTAAGTGCATTTCTTCCCTTTCTTCCCGTTTACGGTCTGATTCCATCACAACCTGCAACGAGGAACCACCCAAATCAAGAATTCCCAACGTGCCTGACCTTGAACTGTTTCTAAAGCTCCCCATTTTGTAATTTAAAGCAACCCAACCATAATAAGCTTCTTCTATACCACTCAGCACTCTTATCCAACTTTTTTGATACATGAAAGAATGCTCCTTAACAACAGCCTCGATGTCTTCCAAAATCCGCTCGGCATCCTCATTTGCCAATCTCCTCAGTCCAGCAGTAGATAAAACAAAAATAGGAGTAATTGCATGCCTTTCAACCGGTATCTCCTGTTCTGCCCACTCAATCAATGGTTTCAAAGAAGCCCTTACAGCTGAAATATTGCCAACAAATTTATCCAACCCCGGCTGGGTTTGCATACAGTGATAGCTACAAGATTTCTTTCGAAGCGGACTTTTAGTTGAATTGTTAGGAAAAGAACGCAATAAAACAGGCAATTCACTACCATCCTTCATCCCCAACGTCCATTCATATACATCTATTCGTGTGCCCGTGCTTCCACAGTCCACGACCACAGTATAATAAAGCTCTTTCGGTGCATTAGAAACTAGAGATTTCAATGCCAGAATTGCACCACGTGAAATCACAATTGTAACAACGACAATAACAGTTACGTTTAATATCCATTTATGCTTAGAGAATCTCGTTGGTGACGGCTTAAGTTTCGAAGGCGACTTGGGGTTCATGGTTAAACATCAAGATGTAAGCACGCTATGATCTACAGTTTCTAGGTACAATCTTTCCTTTAAACTTTTTCTATGAAAATTCCCTTTTGGAAGAAAAATATCAACAAACTTAATAGTAGCGAAATCATGACGATCAGATGACTGAATTATTAGATCCAAGGATGTCATGGAAGAGGAACAGCCGCTAGATTCTATTTACGTCAAATCCCTGAATCTTAATTCATAAAAAAACGGAACCTCATGAGGCAAATGAAATCTGATGGATCAAAGATCAAGCATGTCCATTAAACTTAAATATAGAAAAATCGCTTCAGCATCTACTTGGATTCTCAAAGCAAAGCACATCGATTGCCGGTAAATCTTGATCAAACTACTAACGGCGAGACACTACATTCTCAGAAAATCTCACACTTCTAAAGAAATCGCTTGATTTGGAAATATATGAAACTTTAGAGAGATGAACTTACTGAGACAATAATTTGGAATCCCAACAATCCTCTATTCCGCCACTGCGTCTCTCCCTCTCTCGCGCCAAAGCGAGTGATTGCAGAGAGAGTGGCTTGGATCCTCGAACGAACTACCCGCGTAGCCGCGCCCCTGTCGATATATAATTCTTCAATATTTTCCCTGAAAACGACTGTATATTTTTCTCTTCTTTTTTTTTTTTTTTTTTTTTTTTTTTTTTTTTTTTTTTTTNATATTTTAGTTTAATATGAAAATTCGATATTCTCACAAAAGAATACCTACATATAAATAAATTAAATAGAATTTATCATACATTGTTACAAAATTAATAATTATGTAATAAATACGTTAATTTAAATATAACTCGCCTAGACTTTGGAGTCGGGTCGGTCAACCCAATTTCCTAAACGGGTCACTCATGTCCTATTCGGAATAGCCATTAACGCTACCTTACCCTCTGTTTTTTTTTTTTCTTTTTTTGTGGCGTCCTCACCGTCCACCATCGGAGGTCCCTTAAAGACCTTCAGTTCGCCATTTCGGGTTCCTTCTTCCCCAACTCTCCATCTGTTATTCTCTTCCTATGTGTTTTCTGTTTCCAGAACTTTGATTGTCGACGGGAAGGCTGTTGATTTCGTTTTGATCCCCCCTCCCTGTCTCTGCTGCTGGACTAGAAGGGGTCATGAATTCCTATTCAAAGGTTAGTTTGGGATTTGAATTACTTGCTGTTGTACGTGTTGGGTTTTGGTCAATCGAACTGCCGAATTCTTTGCCACTTTCGTTTCGAGGATTAGTTGTTGTTATCGGAGTTAATTGACGATGAAGCTAAAATTTTAGTGTGTTCAAGTCCAATGTGTACAGGACTCTCCTCAATAATATGATATTGTCCACTTTAAGTCTAACCTCTCATTTGGTATGCTTTGGACTTTCCCGAAAGGCCTCGTAACAATGGAGAGAATATTCCTTGATTATAAACCCATGATCATTCCTCGACTTTTGTCCAACAATCCTGTCCGGTTTTATGTATGCTGGAAATTAGGGAGTTGTTTAATTGACATGCGAGGGGGGTGGAGAAACAATGGAGATAAGGTTGGTTACTTCTTATATTTATTTATCCTTCGGATACTGGAAGCCCGAGCTTCTGCCTTTAAATGTATCAGTTCATCCGACTCGAAAGTTCGCCTTTGCGGTTCTGATTTGTTTTCTGATAGTTTACGAAGGTGGCTTTATGCACTATTCAAGTGTAACCAGCCAAGCCCACTGCTAATAGATATTGTCTACTTTGGCCCGTTATGTATCGCCGTCAGCCTCACGGTTTTGAAACGCGTCTACTAGGGAAAGGTTTCCACACCCTTATAAGGAATGCTTGGAATCTCACAATCCACCTCCTTGGGGCCCAGCATCCTTGCTCGCACACCCTTCGGAACCTAGCTTTGATACCATTTATAACAGTCCAAGTCCACTGCTAGTAGATATTGTCCGCTTTGGTTCATTACGTATCGTTCTCAGCCTCACGGTTATAAAATGCGTCTACTAGGGAGAGGTTTCCACCCCTTATAAGGAATGTTTCGTTCCCCTCTCCAGCGGGCATCTCTAGCCATGGTAGTCATGATGATTCAGCTCCCCCAAATGTGTAGTTTGGAGATTGTGATTCCTTTTTCAATACGAGCTGATTTTCTGTGTCAAATTACCTTCTTTATATCAATACTTGGGATAGGTCTGTTTCGAATTTATGTTTCATACGATTTTGTCTAGTTTCTAAGTTTGTAATCAAGAATAGAGATAGTTCGTCCATGTTGTCGTTCCATGTTGTAGCGAATTTGTCGACTGCTGTATTTCAGTACTTCTGTAATAAAATATGGATAAGGTATGTTTTCTCTTTGTTTGAATCAGGTGCATTGATTATATGATCTGATCGTTAAGGTCCAGAAGATGGCCTTAATTACCCATCATCCTCAGGTATTAAAGAAAAGTTTATGAATGAGGTTTCTAGAGAATCATGAAGAAATTTTCAAAGTTCTTCGACATCAGTTGGCTAACAACTACTATTTACCCTTATTCATCTTGTTATTGTATTCCATATGCACCTGATATTACACCCACATTTTACTTTTGCTTGGTCGTTTGCAATCCTAACTGGGTACAACCTTGCACGTGTTGTAGGGTTCTTATGCAGAATTTTCATCAAGATTGTTGTCCTGGAATGGCTCGTTGAATTTAGAACAGTGTGTAACATTTGTTCGCATTGTTGGGAGAGCTGAACACCGAACACCATTGAGGAGCTATATTTGTTTAAGGTAAGGGCTTTGAAAATCTCTCCACCTTTTTCTTTTCTTGGTCATCTTTCTTTCTCTTGAGTCCAGGCCTTGTGGCTAGTTCAAGTGGCCCCAGCTTAGTGAGGGTAGTGTTATAAAAAACTTTTGCGATTGAAGTGGACATACCAAGTTATCAACTTTTTCTGTCATTGTTTGTTGGTTGGTTACTTCTCATCTTGCTTGTTGTCAGTATACTTTGGGATATGTTTATGCTTGCCCCTGAAGTCTCACTTATGTGTATGCTGTATCCTTGTGTCATATGAAAAACGGTGTGCGTATCCTTGTCTCGCAAACTCATGGAACTTATTTTCAGTGTAGGGACTCCTCGATTATGTGGACCAAGGCCTAATCTATTGAGAGTTTCGTCTTTCAAAAGCAGTGCTCGTATAGATGATGCGACCGGTGGGGTAGCCAATGGATCTAAGATTCCCAACTACTCTGTAAAGCTTAAAGATGGTGATTATCGCGCAGAAACTCGTAAGGCAAACAATGTTCCACTTTGCTATGCCTCTGGGGCAAATGAGGATATTGCTCCATCCCCTGCTTTTCAAAACTTGTTCAAGAAATGGTTGGAATTGTTGCGCAGACAACCTGTAAGTCAAGATGTGGATGGGATTCTGGAGGATCTGCCCTCGGCAGAGATGTCGGGCACTCAGCAAGAGTCCAAGAAAAAGGGAAGCCACGAGATTCTTCAAGGGGTTTGGTTCCACTTTCTGAGACTTAATGCATCAGTGAAGATACCTCTGCTAATATTGTAAGTAGCTATTTACTTGTTTTATGCATACAAAGAAACTCTACCCTTCCACATCTAGCACTGTCACGTATGATCCGTATTTATACGTCGCATATTGCATAGGCTAAGAACCAATCGTTTTATTCTAAATGCCCCTCTTTTTTCAGTGTTCCTATGTACCTGGTGGTCAATGTGTTTTATGGGGCTGAAGTTTCAAGAGAATTGACCCCTCTTTGGGTTTTGGGGCCCTTAGTGACTGCCCTCTACATTAGGATGTTTCACTGGTTGTGTGCACTCTACATCTTCAGCTTTAAGCAGACGGCTAAATTAATTAGGAACTCCCCCACTTACTACCAGACTGCTCATCACCATATCATACAAGGGAAACTTAAAGAAGAGTTCATAGCTTGTTTCTTGCAATCTATAATCATCATTAAGAATCTAGACTACAAAGAAGGATTACCAAGAAAGCTCATAGAGTTAAGAGAGTGGGTTGTTGAGAAGTACCTTGACTGTTTGGAATTAGCTTGGCCATACTACTGCAAAACAACCAGGTTTTTGAAGAGAGCTAATCTGATTTAGACTACGATTTGTATTTTGAGGCAAATCTTTACCAAGAGCAAAGGCTGGTTCGGTTTCTTTTTCACATTATCTAAGAGGCATGATTCGTCATTAAAGCATGGCTGGCCAACCACTTCTACTGTGGTTTCTTGGTGTTTAATGAGCTAATGAAGGATCAGAATGACTTCAGTTGTCTGATTTTTGTGATTGTTGTTTAATTGGAAGAGGCCCCACATTAATTTGCATTGGTCCTGTTATGGTGATGTATGTGTAAGCATTGTCAACTTGAATGTTACCCATCAGTCTTTCGACATTATATTGTTTCATCTTCATTTTGATGAACTGAAGCTAACAAATGCTTATATTAACTTTTGAATAGCTATTGATTGACGACACTCCCATCAGTTAAAGAAATGTAATGAAGCGAACGATATTTGGCTTTTGAATCCGAGGAAAGTCGAATCAGTATACGCATTATCATTTACTCGTACAAATTGAAATGATCAATGTGCAATCTCAATACAAATGGGTACTTGGAACGGTAGGGAAGGTATGAACATATCTTAGAGGACTCGAGATCTTGAAGGTTGGAAGTTGTAACTGACTAATGTGTTCATGCGCAGCAGTTGAGGATGAGTTTGATCCTTAAGAAAAGCAAAAGGTAGGTAGCATATGGGCAACAAATGATCCAAGTTCATCTCCTCTTCCAATTGGCTTCATATTGAAATTCAATCTGGAGTCGTCCATGTGCACTAAAGCAAAGTTAAACAAGACAGAATAAGAACATGGAGGCCTGATGAAAGAAAGTGTTGATGAGGCAAAACAAATTCATCTCAATCTCATTGGACACCACCTTCTTGCCTCATTGATGCCTTCATGTAGGCTAAACAAGAACGGGAAGCCATTGATAACAAGCCCACAATGGAAAATCCACTGCAAAACCAAGGCAGTGAAAGAAAGAATATGAATGGTGAATGGTCTGACGTCCTTTATGATAGCAAGCCCACTTTCTCGCATTAATGGCGACATTAATGCTTCTGATTCTTCATCCAACCCCTCCTTTTTTGGTTCAGCAACTAACCCCATAATCAAATTCCTCATAATCTTGGATTATTCCTTGTTCTTTGCAGTGTCAGCATATATTTGTCAAGAGAAGTTTAGGTTTTTCCTACATACCCTCCAAAATTTCACATACCCACATCTTGTCTTCTTCCCTGATGTCGAAATTCTTATCTCTTTCGTCACCTTCTTTTGGCCTAATGTCAATATTCCCCCATTTCTCTACCAGCATTGACACATGAGGCTGTGCTTCCATTTTCGAAGTCTTTATCCAAACTGAGACACTGAGATAGATAATGAATCAGAGGCTGTGCTTCGAGAGAGAAAGAGGAGATAATGAAACAGAGGTTGTCCTTTGGTTTTCAAGGCAGCCCATTGCCAATTGGTCACCCATATTGCAAGCTTACTCATCAAGGACACAAGGGTTTTCATGTACCTGAAAATGGGCCCAAAACAATACAGAACAGACCCGACTTGACAATTTTCTCTCTGCTTATTGAATGCTTGCTTTCCTATTTTGCCGTTAATGGCGATGTCATGTCGCTGCTCGTTCCAATATGGGTCAGACACCCCAAATTTCCCGTTTGTTTCAAACAGGGTCTGAGAATAAATGAAAGAAAACTCAGGAAGTCTCAAATTCAAACACTTCCATGTTAGTTTAGAACTTGACTGACCTCATCTGTCGAGGTATTTCATGAACTTTCCTATGAAAATAGTTTAGAACTTCGAAATAATACATTGAAATTTTAAAAGACACTTTTTTTAATGTTTGAGCTGGTTAACAGTCTTTTTATTGTTTCGAATCACTTCCGTGAAGATATTTGATCGACTAAACGACCATTTGGGCTAAAAAACGATGGTGCTTCTTTCACTATCTTGGTTTCTGTCCATTTTTCATTTAAAAAAACTATCCCTCTCTCTCTTTCTCTCTCTAAATCAGCCAGTGAAAATGCTTATCTTGTAGGCTGCATGTCATTCTCCTCTAGTCTTGTTCATGTCTCTTTACTTGAGCCTTCATTTTCCACTAAATTAGCCTCTTCAATACCATTTATTGTTTCCTTGTAAGCTCTTCCCATGCCCTTGCCTAAACTCCATTGCCACTCTTTCTTCCACAGCATAACCTACTCTGAAAGCTCATCCTTTTTAGTCATAACTCCAAAATGTCCTCCTAACGCCAATTGATTCCTGGCCTCACGTCTCAGACTGCACACTTGGTACTTTTCTGAAATGGGTCTGCTTAAAGTTGCACTTTTGGTTTGTCTTTGTTGGGTTTTTTCTCTTTTATGTTTAGGAGCTCGCTGCCATGGTTCTGAGATCACTGTGAAGTTCTTGGAGGTCCCTAATGCTTTCTCACGCTTAAACTCAGCCACATTTGTGTTTGAAATTTTAGTGAACGGCCACCGCGATAATTGCAAGCACTGCAACATCAGTTGCTCGGTAACTTCAACTCTATCAGTTCTCTAAGCTCGCTTGTTCTTTTCTTCTTCTGCAATATAATCCTTCAGTTTAGTTGGCTGATTTGGTAAGATCATGGATGTTGAAGCCTTTTTGTCTGTTGATGTCTTTATTTTGATGGACCTCTTGAATGGTATCATGGAAGACTCTAGTTTCTTGAGAATAAGAGGGAAATTTCAGAATTTGACTCCCATTTACTGAGAATTAGCTACTAGATTGTTTGAACTTTAAAACAGAACATTCTGATCTATATTTGTTAGAATTGGCAAATGTGGTTCCTCGTGTTTATCTTCGTGTTCCAGTGTTCTTCTTTCATTGATAATATACTCAAGGGCTTCTCTACTTCTCTCCTGCAGCTGGATAACAGCCACTCTTTAAACTGTAATGACAGAAAGATTTTCTACTCTGATTTGGTGGATGGAGAGCATAGATTCAAGGTCTGCACTAATTTTTCCAAGGGAGTTGGCTGTTCTAGCCACAACTGGACTGTTGGTAAGAATCTAAGAATCTCCATTGTTGTTCTCAGTCAACAGATCATCAGCTACTTAACTTCACTGAAGTTTACAGAACGAAGCATTCTTTATAAGGGTGTGGAAATCTCTCCCTAGCAATCGCATTTTAAAAACCTTGAGGGAAAGCCTGAAAGGAAAAGTCCAAAGAGGACAATATCTGCTAGCGGTAGGCTTGGGCTGTTACACTATGCATCACTTTTTGTTTGCCCTTGTCATCGTATAAATTTTCCCTACCAGGTTTCGAAACAACATGCATCATTTCAAGGCTTGAAAAGATGATAAATAAAGTGGAAATTTTGTCTATTTTGAACTCTCAGTCTCACATGACAATCACAAACTGAAAGACAAGTCTTAGTATTCTCCCTTGGAGTTTGCTAATATCTTTACTATACATTGTTTTGCAGATACAGTTCCGCCCACAGCATCTATTATGGCCTCAACAGCATTCACAAACGCTCTAAATGTTTCTGTAAATATATCTTTCTCAGAACCTTGTAATGGTGGAGGTTTCGGATGTTCATCTGTCGAGGCCTGCAACGTGAGTAGGTGGCTGTTTGTTTTCGTACGGTTTAACGATACTGCCGAGAAGTTTCTTGTTCTTGATCTTTCTCTTTTCACTGCAGCTACTGGTATATGGTGAAGGGAATGTTATACCATCATCTTTCAAAGTTCTTCAGCCCAACCTCAAATATTCACTTTCTGTGGCCTTGGCATCTACCATTCAATATGGAAGAATTATATTAGTAATGGATAAGAACTTCTGTACTGATAGTGCAGGAAACATATTCACAAGAACAGAAAATTCCATTTCTTATGTACACTTTGGTAAGCTTACTGTCATATCATTACTTCCCATTTTGTTATTTCTCTTGCAATCGTAACACAAACTTCTGAACTTCCAGATAGAAGAAAACTAGTTCCTAACCTGAAAACTCGTGTTCCCGAAAGGCTAATCCAGCTCAACGACGACATCAGACTGGTACAAGCAACAAATAAATATGATAACTTAAAGCTCTATTTGTACTTTTCAGAGTCAGTTCTTAATTCATCTCTGGAAGTTTTGAATTCTCTTGAAGTAAGCAAAGGCAGGTTGCTTCCAATTCATGGAAGGAGTCTCGGAAATCGCAGATTCAGCTTTTCGGTTAGCGTTTTTTTCCCTTCAGTTTCTGATATTCATTTGTATATGTTTCACTTGATATGAAGTTCCTTATTTCAGGTCACAAATGTTTCGGGAATTGCCATAATCACAGTAAGCCTCAAGCCTAACTCTATAATAAGCAGACAAGGAAATCCTGTTTCACCACTTCCACCAGTTACTTTCCTTTATGGTAAACATTTCTCCTTGTAAACTTATGAATTTCACAAGTCTGAGAATTTCAGAATTCAATACAAACTGTGAATTTCAGATTCTCTTAGGCCCACCGTGATGCTTAGTACAACTACTTATACGAGGACAAAAGACGAAAGATTTTCGGTCTCTGTGAGTTTCGTTAAGCCTGTATTTGATTTCAACTCATCCTGTGTATCGATTCGTGGAGGTCGTTTGCTAAGGCAAGTTTATGTTTAATTGTAGGTTAAGTTCTTCATGAAACCAGATTGTGTTTGGTCGTCTTTTTCCTTATAAACTCTTTCTACGGTCCAGCTTTCGTGAGATGGGCAGGAATACGTACTCCCTTGAAGTACAAGCTGAGCATAAAGTCGTATCTGTCAGTGTCCCTGAAAATGTAACAGTCGACGTTGCAGGAAATCGTAATCTAGCATCGAATGTTCTGCAAGTGTGGCACTGTAAGCATTCAAATACTCAAGTCTCTTTTGCTTTCATTCATTTATTCATTTCAATTGTTATATAAGATATGTTGTGAACAAAATATGCAGATTCTATACCGAAAATATCTAC
This sequence comes from Cucurbita pepo subsp. pepo, assembly GCF_002806865.2. Lineage (NCBI taxonomy): Eukaryota > Viridiplantae > Streptophyta > Magnoliopsida > Cucurbitales > Cucurbitaceae > Cucurbita > Cucurbita pepo. The sequence continues at coordinate 1,419,053 of NC_036657.1, read as the reverse complement.
CGTCGTTTCGATCTTTACAATCGCTACATTCACGGCAACATCCCTTGCAGCAGGACTACTGACTGTATCAACAGCTAGCCTTCAATCAGAAGGAGTATTCATGAGATCATCTTCTTTTCTGACATATAATCCTACAAGGAACATTTTCGTAAGCAGTCTCTCACTATTGAGCATGTTTAAATACAATTGTTTTGGATTCAGATCGAGAAGAATCAAAGTACGACTTTTTCGGTTACAAGCACCAAAATGTTCTTAAAAGTCTCACTTCACCATCTTGGATAGATGTTCAATCCGAACATCGACCACTTCGAAGTGGCATCTTCTTACTAACATAAACATCTATCCAAGATAGATTGCTTGAGTATACAGCATATTAAGCTGCTTCTCTTCTATGCAGAGAATTGCTTGCCACATTCAAATTTTCGCGCTATCTATATGGCTGCCGGTTACATTGCCTGTTGAGTACTATGAATTTGCTAAGGGTTTGCAATGGAGTATTCCTTACCTTAGGCTTCCCTGGGAAAATGAACATGATCGTCCTGATATAAGTGGCTACAGCCCCTTTACTGGATCAAATCCTTATCTTTCCAAAACTCTTCATTCAGAAGCTCTTCAAAACAAGGTTCCAGGCGATAACTTTACTATGGTTGATCAGTTATATGGATTGCCCCTTACTCCAATGGAATACAGATCATTTTTTGAGGTAAGAAGGAATTACTTGTCTTCTTTTGCATGAAAGATGAACTTTTTTTATAAACAGATTATTTTTTGTTTACAGAGCCAAAATATCAAACCCCAAGCTGATAATATTTTTGGAGCAGGAAGTTACAGTCGGTAGGTATCTCTGGTTCTCTTCTTGGTATCAATGGAAATATACACAAAACATTAGGACCTAAAAGTTCAACAATTTACTGTTGCTTTGGGGTGATGGAAATTAGATATTGTAACGGCCTAAGCCCACCGCTAGTAGATATTGTCCGCTTTGGCCCCTTATGTATCGCCGTTAGTCTCATGGTTTTAAAATGTATCTACTAGGGAAAGCTTTCCACACCCTTATAAAGAATGTTTTGTTCCCTTCTCCAACTAACGTGGGATCTCACAATCCACCCCCTTTTAGGGCTCAACGTCTTCACTGGCACACCACTCGGTGCCTAGCTCTGATACCATTTGTAATAGCACAAGCCCACCGCTAGTTGATATTGTCCGTTAGGGATATGGGGTTCTATCTTTAAACTCATTTTGTAAATGAACGTGTTGGTTTTATCCTAGCAGGTGGAATGATTTATACAGAAGCATGTTCTGGTTTGGAGTTTTTGCTGGCAGTTTGATATTTCTCCATGCGCTTTTCCTTCTTATCATGAAATGTCGAAAGAAAATATACAACACACAGGGAAGCTATGGAGCACTTACCTTCCCTAGATTTGAGATATTCCTTGCATTTGTAGCACTACCTTCCATGTCCATGGCCTCAGGCGCGCTATTCCGAGGTAGCTTCTGCACATTTCTCTTCTTTAACCGTCTTATTTCCTCTATGTACCTAAGGACAGAGTGCATTTCTAAAAGATTTTAACTTGTTTTGATATCTATTTTGGTTGTGCAAGGTGGAGCTCTGGCAGGAGTAATAGTTGGAGTTTTGCTGCTCGGCGTTCTGTCGCTTCTTTTGCTAGCCTTACTGTTGTTTCTGTCGATCGGAATCACGTTCGGGAAGCTACTTCAGTACAAAGAAGTTCATCAAGAAGGCCAGAAATTTCATTGGTATCAAGAACTTGTTCGTGTAACTCTAGGTCCTGGCAAGAGAAGTCAATGGACTTGGAAAAACCAGCCAAACTCTGTTTTCCTGATCATTTTTGGGCCAATGTTTGAAGATCTTAGAGGTCCCCCAAAGTATATGCTTTCTCAGATTTCTGTGGCGAATCCCAACAAACGTGGCGATCGGATTATTGACTCCGACGATGAAACAGAAGATGCCGAAGCACCATTCATCCAAAAGCTGTTTGGCATCCTTCGGATATACTATACGCTCCTCGAATCTATCAGACGAGTCACTCTTGGAATCATGGCTGGTGCCTACAAGGAAACACTGTCTTCCAGAACTCCAACGGTTGCCTTACTATGTATCTCATCATTTCAGCTGTTTTTCCTTGTTCTCAAGAAGCCATTTATCAAGAAAAAGGTTCAGTTGGTCGAAATCATTTCGAACACATGTGAAGTCAGTCTTTTTGCTATTTGTGCAGTTCTCATAGATAACGACTTTTCAATCAGTGCTCGGACGAAACTCGGAATAACCATGCTGGTGCTGTTCCTTATAGGCTACTGTCCTCAACTGATCAATGAATGGTATGCTTTGTACAAACAGGCAAAGCAGCTTGACCATGCTGGGAAATCTTTCTTTTCAGGACTCAAAGTGGCTTTTATTGGATTCCTCCTCCTGTTTCTCCCACAGGGATTCACTAGAAACTTGGAAAGTATATTCTCAGTGAACCTTAATGGAGACTCCGAAACCGTGGATAACTCATCCGATAGGAACTTGTCTGTCAGTCGAAGCTCGAGTAATGAGAAACCATGGTTGAAACAACTTCGGAAGTTGGCAAAGGCAAGCTTCACTAAAGAGCAAGGTGGAACTTCAAATGATCCTTCAGGAAGCGGTACACGGTGGAGCGGACTATGGGGGCGGAGAAGTAGGAGCAGAAGTAGTAGAAGCTCCTCCATAAGTTCATCTGATTTCCGGTCTAAATCCAGAGGCTTGTACAAGGAATTTGAAACCATTTTTTCATCCAAGTGAAACTAAAACACAAATGTATTAGTATGATCTTCTGAAGTTCATTCATTGGTAGTTTATCATCCCATAGTTGGATCATTTTGGGTGTAGAATACAGACGATTGGGTTCTAAGCTGTGATTGGTTCCATAGTTGGATCAAATGTATAAGAGCTTCAGACTTATTCTCATGCATTATACTTGAAACAAATCCAAGATTTCCCCAAAAGATTAGCAACTTACTCTAGAAAGAAACAAAGTGTGGGCTGAAAAACCCCATAGTTGCCTGGAGTCTCATCCACTCTCATGCACATCACGCTATCTGCAAAATTCTTCATTGTTTGAGTAAAATAATCAACGTTGAGTACAGATTCTGGATGACTCAATTCACAAGATAAAACATGAAGATGTAGAACGAGTGATATCTGGTCATAACATGTGTGTTTGCCTACTTTTCGAATCGCGACAATGAAGACCAGCATCAATTGAATATTAATGACTGAGCTGTATACTCATAACAAGTTCTTTGAGCTTCTCTGATTGTGAATGTTCTTGAAACATTATGTTGAGGAATTCATTGATATGAAGGTGATGATGAAGATACAATTCAGTCAGCTTTAGTGGAGGGAACATACCAAAGCATGGTGCCTAATGTCTGTATCGGAGGAAAGCACATCAGTGGTTGCGATGGCAAGAACAGCCGATAATTTCTCTGCACAATGGCTGGCTAGTGTTTACCTCTCCCAACCTTTCTCAACTTCTATCACCATTTGCGTCCTTGCAGTGGCTACTGAGAAGCAGTACAGAGGAACTATAATAGTCTATGAGTTCTTTGCAAAAATAAATATAAAAAATAAAAGAGACAAGTGAGGTAGTTTAACCCATATATGAATACTGTGATAAAATTAAGCATATATTTTTTTATTATTTATAATGAAAACGAAGCACAACCATCTTAAACTCCTCAAACTATTTGGCTAAACATTAAACTTCCACAGCCTTAATACAAACATTATGAAAAATGATACTCTGCATACAGAGATGGTAAACTCAAGCTGTCGGATGCAGATATAAATGACGGAAATTCATCTTTCAAACTTGTCTGATATTCAAAAGATAAGTTCTCAGTCTTCTTAATCTTTACTCAGCAGCTCAATTGTAAGCGCTCCTATGCTTCTCTTAGATTCTGCAATCATTCGAACTGGGAATGAGAACTGCTAATAACAGATGGAAATTGAGAAAGTACACACTACTACTTACATTGGAGAGTTCAATCAACAAATTAAGAGTCTTCATGGCTTTTCCAGACCGTTGAGTTTCACGAGCCAACTTAACTCCCTCGGCCAAGGTGGTCACTTTGCTGCTAACCAGAAGGGCGGCAGCAGCATTAAGGATCTGAAGATTGTTGTGGCAATTCAGCGTATTTTCAACATAACATATGGAAAATACTTGATTACAAGATTAACTTACAAGTGCATTTGCAATATGCCCCTCTTCCCCGGATAAAATGCGCTTCAAGACCTCTGCATTATAATCGGGGTCTCCACCTCGAAGGTCATCTATAGTGCAACGAGGGATGCCAAAATCCACTATTGCACAATTTTAAAGATTTTAGATGGACTTTTCTAATTGATAATCAACGAACTATGATAAATTTAACATGGACTCACTTACATGGATCAAAGGCAAACTTATCAATCTTTTCAGGTGTTACATCAAGAATAAGTCCTGGTCCTGTATACGTTTATATACATAATCGTTAGATAAAAATTGTATATAAAGCACCAACATGGAGAGAGAAGTATATATGACCATGAAGCAAATCTCACCAAGGGGACTCATCTCATCTAAGCCCTCCGAGTGAACTACTAATGCTCTTTTCATGCCAAATAGTTGCAGTGCTTTAGCCATTTTGGGGACCTGTCCAGCCAGAATAGTTTAATGACCAATATGCTCACAGATGAAATTAGGAAAGATAGCCAACCAAAAGACGGTAGTGAAAAGTTTTTAACTATATGCATCATAGAAAAAGAACTCCGCACAATATATTAAAACAAAGTGGATGAATTAAATACAAATAAAGTGAGATGTTTCAGCATCAAGTAATTAATTCATTGAAACACTCTGTTATGAAAGTCTTGGATTTGATTTAACAACCTTGTTGAAGAACAAAACATTCCTATCTAAATTATCCAAGAACCCAAATAACAATTAAGAATCAACCAAAGGAAAAGTTTTGGAACGAATTACCTTGATGATCGAGATCATGAGTAAAGAAAATTTGTTTCTAAACTCGTGACTCGAATCACTCCACACAATAGCTTGGTCAAGACTACTTGTATGACTCTAGCATACAAATCTAAACACGAAAAATGCAAAAGAACATGCTCATGGCTTAAGAGGCATAATATGTAACTTTCATTTTAATATCCAAAATCTTCATACTATAGCAACAACATGAATGACTATTTATAGCCTTGAAAATAAACCTTAGAGTAATCGACAACATGAATGACTATTTATAGCCTTGAAAATAAACCTTAGAGTAATCGACAACATGAATGACTATTTATAGCCTTGAAAATAAACCTTAGAGTAATCGACAACATGAATGACTATTTATAGCCTTGAAAATAAACCTTAGAGTAATCGACAACATGAATGACTATTTATAGCCTTGAAAATAAACCTTAGAGTAATCGACAACATGAATGACTATTTATAGCCTTGAAAATAAACCTTAGAGTAATCGACAACATGAATGACTATTTATAGCCTTGAAAATAAACCTTAGAGTAATCTATGGTCAATTGAAAGGTTGCAACTCTCATGCCCATCAATATCATAATGACCACTAAGTAAATGTAACTTAAAACCTTAAAAAATATACTCTAAAATTGAAAAAAAAAAAAAGGAAAAAAACTCCCTGAATCCAAATATGTATGGTATTGTCATCCACCATGAAGTTTTTGTAGCATGATTAAGACACCTTATTTTGTGTCACACCTAGTCTAAGCCTTACAATAGCATTTAATTAGATTCTCGAGTAAAGACAAGGATGCAGATCAAATTTGTATGGAGTATACTATGGCCTCCTTAAATTAAAATAGTGATTAACTACTCTGCTGAAGATAGCATTTACTACAGATGAATACCAATTATTAAAGCTCCTAAACCATCCAGCAACACGATGCTTCATTCAAATTAAGAATGCATGCATAAGGGAAATAATAAATGCACCCCTTTCTAAGAGAACAGAGGAATGGAATTATATACTTTAGCTCAATCTTACCAAGTTCTCAGAATATACACCAACAACAGCGAAAGGAACTCTAGCCGGATTGAGCATAGGGCCCAGTATGTTAAATGCAGTTTTTACTTTTAGCTTCTTCCTGACAGGACCGACAATCTTCATTGCAGGATGGTATTTGGGAGACATCATGAAGCCCATTCCAGCTTCATCAACACACTTGGCAACTCCCTGTTTCAAGAGATCAATACTTGAATTATTGTCATGAACATAAATTATTTCCTCATAAAAACCTGACAATCGTGACTCTTAAACCCACGCAGGCTTATGAGAATTCTCGCATTATATTTTTTCATCACGTTTTATGCCCTATGATATATGAAACTTCTTGTGAAGTCTTATGTGGCAATCAACAAAAGGAATGCCTGACAGAGTAATCACTAAGTCACAAAAATAAAGGAACAAAATATGGAATGAATATGAAGGCCAGGGCTGATAGATGCATGTTTAATTATTTCCAATTTACAGCTGCACTTAATTGATTGGGAAAGCAAGCCAGAAACTATGAAGTATAGCCCTGTCAATTTTTTGAAATCCTTCTGATGTCAAACATTAGCATAGTATGGTAGAAGCATCTATATAGTTTAATCAACAAACAAGAACCACATTATACAAGTAAAACGCTTAAAACCAAGTTAGCAAGGCACTAACCTCAGGTCCCAAATCAATAACTACCCCCAGTGCCTCTAAGACATCAGCACTTCCACATGCTGAAGAACTCGAACGGTTTCCTTGCTGCAAATATGCAGTTGATAACTGTTATCTCCACTTAGTACATATAATCTTTCAAATATGTTTCAAACAATTATAGCATCGAAGGTACACCAGAAAAATCTTTTTCTCACCTTTGCAACCTTTGTGCCGCATGCTGCAGCAAGGATTGAAGCACCAGTTGAGATGTTTACTGTGTTTGCTCCATCTCCACCTGTTCCAACAATGTCAACGGCATCAAATAAGCCATCCACTTTCACACTACGCTTGATCATCGCCCTCGCAAGTCCCACAATCTGCTTAATCATAAACGTGATTTCAAATAATTACTCCTTTGATGCTTATCTCCATCTTTTAGGACTCATTAATGTTTCTGCTGTTCTTATTCTTATGACCTTTGATCAAGCACTTTCCATTCACAATAAAAGGGGTTGGGTCTCAACATTCACAATGAAAGGTTGGAACAAACAAGTCTTCTACCTCAATCGGAAAAAACAATCAGTTGATCATAGAAATTACTCAGATGTTCTTACTGATTTGATCCTGAACTACATTACTATTATTTATTGCAACAAGTAGTATAAACACAAACTAATTCAAATATGTCGATTATGCACAACGTCTTAACTATACTTCAATTCTTTGAAACAAGAACCAACACAAACTCAGAAAGTAGTTCAAACGACGGATTTACTTCTTCATAAGTCTCTCCTTTGGCTCTGAGTAACACGAGGAAAGCACTAATTGATGCTTCGCTGGCATCGTTGAGAAGATATTGAAGAGACGCCTCCGCTTCATCCTCCGACAAATCCACGCGATTAATCAGAGATTCAATCAACTGTTTGAAGTCAACATTCAAAGAGAACAATTTGAGAAAAAAAAAAAAAACATTCTCAAACGAGGAATCTCCAGGAAATGAAAATGGGGCAAATTTAATTAAACCAATTACATTAGTGAATGAAGTAACTGGCGCGGCCGAATTTGCAACTGCTGCCGGTGACACAGCAGCGGTGGCCACCGTTCTTGAAGCCGAAATCAAGGGCGGAAGGTGGAAATTCAGACCCCTGAACTTGCTAAAGCTTCGCCTTCGCTGAGGACTTGGACAATCGAAGGTAGCAAAACACAGAGAGGCCGCTTCAGAATTGCAAGTGAAAGAAGAATGCCACGAAACCGGAGATAGAATCGAGGAAAACGCCATTGGTAACGGATGTCGAAACCAGGCTTCAGCCCCGAATACGACGTGACGACGATTTTCTACAAGAGACGAACGATAACGATTTGTCGTTACAGCGATCGTCTTCGAAGTCGCCGCTCGACTACTCCCACTGGCACTGGTTTTTTTTCCGTCGTTTCCTTTCTCTTTCCTTTTTTAAATGGTAATTTATTGGTGCAGACAAAATATTTTGTTCCAAAGGTTTCAAAAAAGAATGTTGATGCCATTGTTAATACATATAAAGTTTTAATGATGAATTTTTTAATTTTCAAATTTTATAATTCCTCGTATGGAACATCACGAGAAGATGACTATATATAACAAGTCAAAGCAGACAATATCTGTCGGCTATAGAATAATCAATCAAAGCAGATAATATCTGCCCGCGGTAGAATAATCAGTCAAAACAGACCAAAGCAGACAATATCTGTCGGCTATAGAATAATCAATCAAAGCAGACAATATCTGCCGGCGGTAGAATAACCAGTCAAAACAGACCATGCCACCGTAAATTGATACAGAAATACTATGTTTTCCCAAAAAAAAAAAAAAAAAACAAAAAAAAAATATATTGCTCGAAAATCAGCCACGGGCTTACATGATCATGAATCAGCTTCCAACATCCATATGCCAAATGCATTATTAAAATTCATAAAATGCTCAAAATTTATAAATCGAGTAATTTTCTCCACCGTACACGTGTACATCAAAATATTAATATTCTGATCTCAACGGCAGAGTTTCTTTGGCCTAGCTATAAGCAATGTCCCACATCGTAATTGACTCTTCTCTGCCTAAGCTAGCATCAGCATCAAGCTTCCTATAATTATATTATTTACCAATCAATTATATAAAATTAATGGATAATTAATTAATATATATATAATTATAATTATAATTATAATAAACAAATGAATGAACGAGTGATTTTACCTGCTAATATGGATTTGATTATTGTCCATGACGTTCTCCTCGTTGATAATGAGCTCATAACTACAAATTAAATTAATATAATTAAAATATTTATGAACCTTTGCTCTGTATTTATGACGTAATATATACAGAATAAAAAAAACTAATATTATTTGATAATTATGGAATAATGAAATTTTGCATTTAATAAATAATTGTTAACTTACGGAAATCACATGTAGAGGTAGAATTGGTGGTCCCACACATGCACAACTGTCTATCACCATCAGTGCCATAGCCGCACGTGCCGCCAGTGGCTTGGCACGCTCGGCAAAAGTCTTCATTTGCTTGGACGGAATATTTCACACGGATCCCGTAGGCCCACTCATCAGGCCCATTAATCCTCAACGGGGCCAAACTATAAGCACTACTATAGCCTTCACACTGGAGCTTCGTGAGATTTATGGCCTTAATGGACCCAAAAGGAATCGCACAGCACTCTGGTGGGCCGGACCCGTAAACCCGATCCGGTCGCCGATGGCCCAGTAAATCCCACGCCGGACAGTCGTAATACTCCTCGCAGCTCATACCGGAAATGTTTCTACAGACGAGATGCTTGTTTGGGAATCCTTGGAAGAGCGGCGATTGGGCGGAGCAACCGATGAGGAGAAAGGCGTTATCGGACGTCGGGTTTAGGTATGGCGACCGCCACTCTTCGACGTCGAAGCCGTTGCCTCGACCGCCGAGGACGATTGTGTCGCAGGTCGACATGTGAGGGTCGTGGAGAGTTAGGGATTCGTAAGCGTAATCGATGTCCAAGACTCTGTAGGATCCGGATCGGATGTGGAACATTAGAACATCGTTCATGCAGTACAGAAGGTCGCGGTAGCCAGGATGGCCGCAGCCGTTCTGGAGGGAGAAAGGATAGTCGACGGTGATGTTGCCGCAGAAGGACCGGCAGGCGTTGGAGTGGATGTTGGCTGTGGAACTGAATAGTGGAAGAGATGAGAGGATGAGAGAGAAGAAGAGGAGAGTGGTTGTGGACATGGTTGAGGGAGACGAAGGAGGAGTGAGTGAGAATTGAGCTTGACGGAGGAGGGATTTGGTTTGGGGAAATTGATACTTTGCTTGAGATGGTGTAGAGATTGCGCTCGGGTTTAAGGGGATGATTAGGGCTACTTTTTTCAGAAGAGTAATGTTGAAGAAATTGGATTGAATCTGTGACTTCGAATCCATTTCGCTTCCTGCTTTTTCTTGAGGTATGATTTGTTTTCATGTTTGTTGGTTGAATGTTTTGATTTTCTTCAGCTTTTTGTGAAATCCTGCTAGCTTTAGCTCTCTCTCATCGCCAACAATTTCTTTTTTTCTTCAAATGCCCCATTGAGCGGGAGATTCCCAGCCGAAAGCAGAAGCTTCCAGTTCTATATTCTTCATTTCTTTATAGGAAAACCAATTTTTACCTTGAATTAGCTATCCGAGAAGAATGAAAATGCAAGAACTTTCTCTAAAATTTTTCAATTTCATCAAAGTAGGTTAAATTATTATTATAAATTTTCTACATGTGTTCTTATTTCTATCACCTGACTTAATCCAATTATTTTGTGCTAGGGTTTGGTTAATTACACTAATAATGTAATTATAAAAGAATAGCAAAAAAAAAAAAAAAAAAAAAAANAAATAGGCAGAAATTTTATTGTTTGTAATGAGGATATATATGGGTCGCTCCATATGGTATGCAAAAATGACTTAGGCATGGATACATGAGAGTTCAATTATAAAAGTGACTCATGGTCAGTTGTCAACAAGCATGTCCAAGAAAACAGATTTGTGTTTGTAGGAGCTTGACCTAAAATAGAGTCAAAACCGAGTCTTCGGACTTGGTCTCGACCTAATTTCAAAATCCAACAATAGATTGCGTAGAGATATATATTAATTGAAAGACTTTGCATGGTAATTTTTTAGGTCAAATTATAAATGTGATCATTAACTTTGAGATTTGTGTTTGTTGTGTGACTTAAATTTCAAAATTACAAATTGTAATCGTCTAAGTCCATTGTTAGTAAATATTATTTGCTTTGATCCGTTATTTTATTGTCATTAGCCTCATGACTTTAAAACGTGTCGGATAGGGAGAAGTTTTCACACAAATTTAGTCTAAAAATTCTGCTACCTTTTAAAATCCTTCGATTTAATGAATAAAAAATTGAAACTCTAAAATTTCATTAAACATATTTATCATTTTATATCTATAGATTAATTTTCTTTTAAAAAAGTTTTAGAGATTTATTAAACCGTGATTGTTCTATGATTAGCGGATAAATTTTGAATATGGGTTTTGTAGGGGAAGGAAGAGAGTGATAGATCCAAAACTTTTCCTTAGCGCTTTAAATTCCAAAGTGAAAGGATGTTCTTATTCTTGCACCCTTTTTTGACCCTCCTTTGCCACTTTATGCTCCACTGGCTTCCATTACCATTAACTGAAAGGACTTGAAAACAAATGACTTAGACAACATTATGTTTCATGCTGGCAAGGCAAGGCAAGGCAAGGATCCAATCCCTATATTGGGGAAAGTGAAAGGGAAAGAGGATGAATATGGTGGCCACTGATAGAGAAGAGAACAAAGCTGGGGTCTCTTTATATTCTATGCCAAATAGAATAGAAAATATTCCTTTGGGTTACATACATACATACAACTCTTTTGAGCTTGTTAATCTAATTGCCTAAGGAAACCTTCAACCTTTTGCTCTTCTTTCTTTCCTGTCAAGATTGTCATGTCTGCACAACTCATTTACATCAAACACTTTTGTCATTTATGCTTCTTTTCCTCCTTTGGAGAAGTTTAATGAAATATCTTTCAGGATGACTTCGTCGATTACCTCGTGCATTGAAAGGATTGAGGGCACCGCGTTGAAAATACATGGTGTTTTAGTCTTATGATCAGTGTGAAGATGCCATAGCAAGGAATGTGCATTAGGGCCACGGTCAAGTACCTTCACGTTCATTGAAATCACAAGACAATCAGTTTTGATGAAAATGCAGAACATGGTTGACAGGAAAACACACCAAGACACTTACCAAAGAGGGGCGTAGGAAGATGAGAGATCCAGAAATGGATATGGCCACCTGTTTTGCAGGGAGAGATCATTGTTGTATCAACATGAACCAAATCGAATTGGAAAGAAAGGAAGAGAGGCAATGAACTTACCATAATCTCACAGAAGCATGAACGATCCATTGAAAGATTACATAAATGACCGTCCAGACAAAGAAATATCCGATTCGAAACCAGGGAAATCGCTGAAAAGTTGTGATTTATTAGAACTGAGGCATGCTAAACAAGAGAAGAGAAGCAAAGTGGAGTTGTTTTCATCACTTACCAAAGAGTTCAAAGCGGTGTCTCCTAGCAAGAAAACGGCATTGATTGTGTGCATATTTACTATCAACTGCCAAGAAAAAGAGTCACATTGGCTCTTTAGAGCAATGAAGTTGAAAGCCAACATTTTACGGGTTATGCACATTCATAAGCTCAATTTGCAGCTGCTAAGCACTTACAAAATTAAGGTTGTAATCCTTGATGGTGAGAAATGGAACGATTATGAACCAAAAGACGCAATCTGTCAGCATAACAGCTCCTGCATTCATCTATCAAGAACAGCAAAGGGGACAAAAGTTCAGTAAGCTAACGAAGAAAATGGAAATGGTGATACTCAATAATGCGCCAACCTGGAAGATAATCTGAAAGACATAGCCCCAAAATCCTGCACGTTGTCGTATGAGGTGATGTTCTTCACGAATGGATGGATTTTTCTCTGTATTTGAAGTAACTGAACCGTCCCCACTTGTTGAAGTGCCTTGTTCTGCATCTCCCTCCACATTATCCACTTTCTCACCACTAACTTTCTTCTGATATTGGTAGCAGCCATAAACGGAGAGCAGTGATCCAAGCTATGAACAGAAAAGTGGAGATTATAAGCAAATAAAGAAGGAAGAAGGAAACCGAGAGGAACATATATGGAAAAAGGGCTCTTTGAAAATGATGGACATACCCCAAAATAAATGGTGATTGACATAAAAGTCCACCTGTTTCACACAGCACAGCCATATTAAAGGAACAGAGTTTTGCACTTTGAATCTCTTTGAGCTTTCAATGTTTGAATACTGAGTTACAGAAACAAAATCAATGAGAACTCACTGAGTATAGAAGTAAAATATGTCGCCTCCATCAACAACAGCAGTGACAATGAGGAGCACCAAGAGAACACAGAAAGCCAACACTCGGAAGGCCAACAGCCAAGCAGGATGCATTCCTTTAAAACAGGGCCGCCATGTTTCATCATCATACAAAGCTCCAGCTTCCTCTTTCTGAGTTTCTTCCCTATTACACTCTTTATTCCCACGGGCCTCATATTTCCATATCAGAAACAATGCAAAACTCAGTGTAAGCAGAACCCATATAATGCAAAGCACAACCCTCCAGTTGAGCCAGTAACTGGAAGTTGTTGTATCATCTGTCATGATCGGCTGCCAAGATTTCTTGGAGGACCCTGTTAAAAAACTCATTTTGTTACCAGGGTTATGAAAATGGAGCTTTTTTCCGTAAAGGGTACAAGCCAAATGTGGGTTTAGAGAAGGAAAATTATGTTCCTTGAACACTCCAAGAATGAAGAAATGCAAAATGTTAGAACAAACTGAAGAAATTTTGCTCTTCAATCACGAGGTTTTGTTGGGTAAGAAAGAATCGCTTAGTTTCAGTGAATGGGAGTAAAAACTTTGAAGCCTCAGCTAAATTGAGGAACAGGGGAAGAACACAGAACAACGACAGAAGATAAAAGTAAAAAAGAAATGACAGCGACCAGTTATTTTCAGGGAATCTGAGAACCAGAAGGCAAGAAAGGGACAGGATTGAAGAACCAAAATGATCAAAATCGAAACCCTCAGTAGCCAGAGCAGAGAACTCAAAATCAAACAAAAGAATACATTGTCGACAAAGAAAAGGATATCACCATGGCTGAAAGAGATGAAAAACCAGTTATTTTAAGGAAAAAACACACACTTTCTGGAGAACCCAGTTTGAAGAAAGGTGAGCAGAAACATGATCACAATCCATGGGTGCAAAACAGAGGCAAAGTCGAGAAGTTTAAGGATGTTTTTTAGGCATAAAATAGTGGAAGTATGTAGAAGAAGATGGTGAGAAGCTTAAAACAAGAAGAACCCATTTCCCATTTGACGAAAGAAATGGCAGAAATGGGGACAGATTCGAAACTTTAAACAAGTTTTTGGAAATAAAATGAGGAACAGCTAAATTCTAAGGGAAGAAAAGAGTTTATACTTACAATGGAGAGGAAGAAAGTGGGAAGTGTGTGATTGGGGGAGATGCTTTTCTTCTATGGCGTGGACAGAAATTTAAATAAAGCAAAGCAGAAGAGAGAGAGAGATAGAGAGAGAAAAGGCTCTGTGGAGCTTTGAGTGTAAGCTTCTCTTTTGCCCATTACCTCAAAATCAAACACAGAATCTTGAAAAACAGCAATAGAGCAGAGAACTCTCCCAAAATCTGAATCTCTCCCCACAAATCCATACAAATTTTTTTAATGATTCTTTTTCATTTTCCAAGGCGCATGTTAATTTTTTGTCCCCTTTACTTGGTTTTCATTTTCAATGTGTCGATGAACAGAGAGAGAGAGACAGAGAGAGAGAGATTGTGTTGCAGAGCATGAAGTCGAAGGTGCTTTTTTGAATGGATTAAGGTTATTAAAATAAAACACTAATAAAAGTATTGAACTTTTTTGGCATTTAATCTCACATCTTTATTAGCCACTCTAAATTTTAAATTTATTAAGTGTAAATAATAATAATAATAAAAAAAAAAAAAGAGAAAATTATTCTGTAAATTATAACTTTACTTCCCCCATTTTGCATTTTTATCATTGGATTCTTTTTCTTTTGATTTTTTTCGTAAGTATACCAATTTCGTTTCCAAACACGAGGAACATTGTGTAAAAAGAATAATAAATTATTTAAAAATATATTTAATGTCGAAAAAAAGTATATATAGTTCGTTTCAACGTATAAAAGACAATTTAAAAAATTAGAATGAAAAAAAGTTCAAATTAATCTAAATTTATGAAGTTTTTTTATTCATTAAACTATTGTAAAAAAATACATACAAAAACCTTTAAATTTTTTTTGTAAATATTAATAGAAAAATTAATTTTACTAAAGAAAATAATAACATTTTCTTCCCAAATTATTTCAAACAAGCTAACTTAACATTTGAATATGACATTTTGTGCCAAATTTTCATTAAAACGGAAGACCAAATCAATATGTTTATAAAAAGAAATGCAGAAATTAAATAAATTTATTAGAGTAAATGAACATGATGGCTTATAAATGAACAAGGCACACTTTATCCAATTATGATGGCTTACAAAACCTTGTAAAGAACAATAATAATAAGAAGAAAAGCATATATGATTGTGAGACAATGATATGGTGATTGCAGCACCATAATTGGAGGTGGGACCAAAGTTTTGAGCCCTCTGATATTTTGGCAATCCAAGATTAATCAAAATGAAAATCATCAAAAAGTGGAAAGCACAAGGCATTAGGGGGCCATTGTGTCCTTCAACATCTAAAAGATATAATCATCATGTTAAGCTTTAAGGAATGGGACCCCTAACATGTGACCTTGACCCCTCCTTTGAAAACTTATGACCAATGAGTTTGTAGGGCACATGTCCTTCACGGGTTCACAATCTTTTCCGTTCTGGTATAAAAACCACCATAATAATAATAAAAAAAAATACTTTGATCGGTGAACTTTCATAAAAATAACAATTTAGTCCATATATTGAAGGGTTGAAATTTAAATTCGTAATAATTTAAACCACAAAATCTTATCAAAATCAATAAAATATTAATTTCATTCATATAAGTTCGTCAGTTTTAGAAAGGCTTCGTTACGTAGAACCAGGAGTTGGGGGTCGGGCTGCTTGCTCGACGCATCCTTTTCAAATTTTATTTTTGAAAAAACAGAAAAGGAAAAAGAATAAATATACATTAAAATGAGCCATTTTTTGGGTTGTCAAGGTTATGTGATATAATTTTAAAAAATAGATGAACAAATAAAATAAAATGTCAGGATTATACTGTAATCACCTGTAAGCAAATACCAAGGTCCAGCTTCCATCTTGCTGTTCTCGCTGTGAAATTGGAAAATTCTATGAATAACTTCATATATTGTTTTTCTTGCTGTCTATATGGTGAAGCAAAAAGAGAGAAGAAAAAGAACACACAGCTAGCTGGGAATAAAGTAGAATAGGGAAGATCATAAACAGTAAATCAAAAGGAATAAAGCAATGTTATTCTGATTAATTCGAACAGTTAAACGAAAAGGAAATTAGTCGTAGGAACCAAACATAATCCAAATTACGAACTTCTGCTAAAAGAGCAGACCCTTATTTCTCTATCTCCCTCCTACACTTATTATCTTTGGCATCTTGAAGATTATTGGGAGAAGTAGTCCCACGTTGGCTAATTAAGAGGAAGATCATGGGTTTATAAGCAATGAACACAATCTTCATCGGTACGAGGCCTTTTGAGAAAACTAAAAACAAAGGGAGGAATATCATACCATTATAGATATTCGTGATTCCTAACAAAATAAGCATATTTGTAAAGGGGAAAAACGAACCGCTAGTAAGGAGCTGAAACAAACTCTCATGCAGTTTTAAAAAAGAAATGCAGAATGAGAGGGCAGCGAGGAGCAAATGCATATATAGAATGCGTCTGAAAAGACTTCGAGGAACGCAAAGCTAAGGGGTAATAGCTAAGAAATTGTGTTTCTTTACGTCTTCTGTTTCTAGAGTTTGCAGGGCAGTGCAAACCAACACTCTTCAAGGGTTCAAAGACACACCTAAACACTATGCATTAGCTCACTGTTTCGAGAAGTCGTGGATATGAGCAGGTTTGGATCACTACTAAAAAGTGCCATTTTCCAAGAACCAGAGAGACTAAATTTTTTATGTTGTGGCCTTTTCATATAAACAAAACAAAGGGAATTTTATATAACTATTCACCGTTGAAATTCGTTACTTTGTTATTGTTTCATGGGGTGAAATATTGATAGGCTAAGCTAGCTAGACCAGGTACCCTAATTGGCAGTAAGTATCAACTGATAGAGGCTGATTATTTGAGGCATTAAGCAGGTGTAAAGACATAGTAATAGATCTTCAAATAATGTAAATAGTTGGTAGAAATAATGTTCATTTATTCATACATTGTACCGATGACTCCGTGCTGCATCCGCCATCCGCTCGCTGCTGCCCAGCCCTAGTCAAGACAACTAGAGAGAGCGCCAAGCCCATATCGAACTCTCGAGATTTCCAAGCAAAGCACCTGTAAATTTTGAGCTGGAAACGGTTAAATCAATGGACAGAAGTCAAAGGCAGAGCGGAAGGGGTAAAGGATAGTAATAATAATTAATAACAATTTGGACAAGCATATTCACTCCGCTGACCAATCATTTAACGCAGCAGTGTGAGGAAGAAGAAACATTAAAACCTACCAGAAAGAAGAGTTAAAGCAAGACTGCAATGTACAACTGAATATAAATATGAGGTCCTCGCCAGTTTTAAATCATCAAGATGGGTCTAACATAAATCCGAGATGCTGATGACAATTCTTGAATACAATATGGTTCAACTTCAATCTGACTGAAAGCTTCGCAATAATGAATTAAGTCTACCTATTTGCTTAAAGTTGCAGCAAATCTATACACATTGATCTTTACAACAACTCTCTTTGGAGTCTGCAAACATAAAAAGCTCCCAACATTTCCAAATTCATTTGAGAGTATAATGGATTTGTTCGTGAGCTTTGGTCTTCTGTGAAAGAATATCTACAAAATCTGCGAACAGCATTTTCGACAGACTTCTTATGTCCTGAAAAACCTCTGCATGGTTGACTTTAGGTTGCAGTTTCAACATCAGAAAGCATCTGAGCTATCTCCTAATATGGAGAGAGAGAATGGAGCAATAGCAACGTTAAATGATTGTTCGCCCACTCGATCAATGTACTTCATTTCAAAGTCACCTTCCTGCATCACATTTAGTAAGAACTCAGGTTCCCAACCCATATACAAAATGCCAAAAATGCATGAATTCACAATTGAGATTAAAAATTTATATAATATGCAAGATTATAAAATTTCAAAAGCTCTGCATTGTTCCACAACTTGTATATTTTTTTACATATTACATATAAGAATAGTTTCCACTCATACAATGAGTTGATTGAGTAGAATTTGATGAAAAGCATGATGTAATATGCAGCGTGAGCAAGCAATTACCAAAAAAAAACAATGCAATTGTCAAAATGTCTAGTGAATTTTTTTTTTTTTTTTTTTTTAATCTATCAAGGATGTTCAGGCTTGTTAGACATGTCTGAGTTTGAAAAATGTCAAGTTGCTTCTTACCTAGTTAGACATNTTTTTTTTTTTTTTTTTTTTCAATCTATCAAGGATGTTCAGGCTTGTTAGACATGTCTGAGTTTGAAAAATGTCAAGTTGCTTCTTACCTAGTTAGACATAAACAAGAAGGAAATTTTTTTTGCATCATAGATGTCTCACTAAAACAAAACTCAAAATAAAAAAAATTCCCAAGAAATCATGTTTGAAGCACGCACTCCACATGTGAGTTAAAAATTCCCTTGGTAAAAAAACGTGACAGCTAATATTAAGTTTATTTATCAAACAAGTTTGACTGTAAATTTACAAATCAGTTCAAAACAATACGCTATAGCATTCAGTTTCCAGGTTCAGAAAAACTGATAGAGCTAGCGAAGAGAAAGAAAAAAAAATCCTAATTGCAAGAATCATGAGTAAAATCATTCTAACCATTCTGCCGTTAGCAGTACTTAATGGGCATGCTGATGAATATTCAAAACCAGTCCTAGGAAGTATGACTGGTTGTTCACCAATAACACCAACGCCCCTGCAAAATTTTAAAAAAGAATGACCAGGTTGAGATGGAGAGCACCCTCACAGGCTTAATAAATCAAGGAGGAAAGTACCAAAGCAAGTCAAACTTACCAGACGTTTTCTGTTCTCCCATTTGCATCCGTGATAATCCAATGTCTTCTGAGAAGTTGAATTGGACGGTCTGAATTATTGGTTATCCTTATTCGATATGCAAAAAAGTAATGATTCTTTGAAGGTTGGCTTCGCCCTTCAATGTAAACGCTCCTAACTTGTACCCTGATACCCTGTAGAATCACTCATTAAAATTGTCTATATTCAATATTTTTGTACTCTCCTTTGTAAATTCTAGCTTCTAAATACTCCATTGCTCTAATCAATTTTTTCCGAAGGAGGGAATGATTATTATTTTCTAACTCCTTGTGAATTAAAGAAGTTTAGACAATATTAGGTAGTATATATGATAGTAGGTTTGATTCAGATTGCAGGAGTAGGTTACTTCAATAATTAATTAAATGATATGGTATTTAATCCATCAACAACATTCATAAGAAGATCAAGAAATGTACCAAAGTTGTTGCATCACTTGCACATTTCAGAAGACAGTGAGGGGCAATTTCATTCAGCTCATCACGATATTTAGCGGCATCCTGAAATATTTTTTTGTAAACAGATCAATGGAAAGAAGTAATGCTAAAGACACAGTATCATGATATGAAATAAAGTTATGGAGTCCATCGAGATTGCAGCAGTCCAAGCTCGTACAGAGATCGAATATATACACATTTAATTATTAACCCCCAAGGGCCAAAACAGATGAAGAGATCTATCTATCGGACTCGAAGTCATTATATTTACCAGTCATTCATAGAAAAGGGTAATAGGTGGCGTTAGTCTAGGCTATGTCCTTCATTGCAGCGAAGCTAACCGGAGCATTAGGAAAAACAGGGTAGTACGTGGCATTTGTCTATTTTTATGTCTTTCATTGCATAATTTTTTGAACCAGAAATGAAGCCAACCAAAGCATTATGAAGAACCAGAATAACAACTATGCAGAACTGGAACAAGGTATAATGAAGAAATGAACAACAATTATGCAGAACTGGAACAAGGTATTAAGATGTGAAAGGCACATAGAACATTCAATTAAAGTCTACTCTGAAGTAATCACACTGGAATTGAATACTTACATTCTTGTTCTACTTCCACGATGAAAGATTGCATGGTAGAATAGAATGGCAATAAGTGATGAGATCTAGAACAAAGTGTACCTCAAATCTCTCACTAGAAATAGCCTCCTTCATCAATCTTCGAAGACGCAAAACTGGCTCTTCCTCTTCAAATAATTTTAACGAGTCGCGTATCCTTGCAGCTTCTTCATAATCCTAGATTTGACAAGCGATAAATAGAGGAAAAATTCATAGATGAACGTAGTATTTGAAAGCTGCATAATTGTTTTGCCTCTACTACTCATATCTGGTCATAATTAACCTAGATAGGTATGGCAAGGCTCCTTAACCAGAAAATCTATGCGGAGTCAATTTAACTAACAATTAAAACATAATCCGACGGAAGTAATCAATAATACGATGTACCAATGATGATTACAGGGGGAAAAGCGTCCATACTTCCATTTCACTTGGAAACTCAAACAACTAATTCCACCAGACTCGTGAATTTTTGGCTCCAATTAGCTTAAGGACATTGATTTACGAGACAAATGGTGGTAAGAGAAAGAGAGGAGAGGAGAGAGAGACCTCGGACTTGGCGGCAACCTCCAATTGCTGTTTCAGTAGTGCATAAGTTTCACTGCGGGACAGAAACGAACGACTCGGACTCGTACTCGAGCTCTGGCTCTGTTTTCCTCCACCACCATCACCATTTCTCTCCGAAGCGCACGCTACAATCCTACAAGTTCTTCCAAATGCTCGATGGCGCCCAAAACACCTCATTGCCCCGACCTCCATTTCCGGAACACAAAAGCTTCCTCGTCCCGGTAAATTCATCCTCGATCTCGCATTAAAATCACCCAAAACCTTGAAGCTCAACGAATGCATTCTCCCCTCTTCTTCCAAAATTCAGCTGAATTTCTCTCCGTTCAATCAAAGGATCTGTGCAAGACGAATGAATTGGCTTCAATGTCACCCGAAGTTAAAAAATAACTAAACTTGTACGCGAGAAATCGACTCTAATCCGAAATTTAGAAATTGAAGTTACGTAAGTACCCCTAATGCAATACTATAATAGATGAGATAAATTTGGGTTTGTGGGAAAAAGACATGTATATTTTCCTTATATAACCTCAATACTTCTGTTTTTCTTTTTTCTTTTTTTCCACATCAACACTTGTTACGAACTACGTGGAAGATGGATTGACACGTGTCGGATGCAATGTGGTCCTTCATAGTGTTGTCATCTAAATGCTGCTAATTTTTTAGCCTCACAGTCCTTTATTTTTCTTTTATTTATAAACAGCTTATAGCATCAACATTGCATCTCAGCCGTTGATTCTTACACGACAATTCCGACGGTGATAACCTTTCTGGCGTTTAAATTCGAATTTCCCTTTGATGGGCTGGGCTCAAGTGGATATATACGGAGTCCAATCTAGACAAAAGAATGGGCTCCAAGCCCACAAAGTAATAAACAAACATAAAATTAAATTAGTTTTTTTTTTTTTTTTCTAAAATCGAATTTTCTTTTTTGTACAAATAGCCAAATGCTATTTTTAAAATGAAAAATTAATGCAATTTTAAGAGCCCAAATGTTTTCTACTTTAAAATATTTAGAATTTTCTTTTAAAAAAAAAATTACTCCTTCCATTTTAGAACAACCTATTCACTTAATTTGTGACAAAATCCATGGTTTAAATAAAAAATGAAAAGAGAATGTGAAGAGATTTTTTTTTTTTTTTTAATTAAGCGGAGTTGGGGTCACCTGTCTCAATTCTGTGTGTGGTTTTTGTTAGAAGAACACGACTCTCCACAATATTATGATATTGTCCACTTTGAGCATAAGCTCTCATGACTTTGCTTTGAGTTTCCCCAGAGGCATCATACAAATAGATTTTTTGATTATAAACTAGTTAAAGTGGGACTTTCATCATCGAACAGTTTTCACATATTTATAAGGAATATTTAGTCATCCTCAATGGATGTTAGGATCTCACAATCTTCGATCCTAGAGGCCCAACGTATTTATTGCAGCCGCGGGGAGAAATTCTCACACCTTTATAATAAATATTTCATTTTCCTCTCCAACTAATATTAGGATCACAATCCACTCTCGATACACAGTCTAATATATGACTCAGATTTAAAAACATGTTTGGTATGAAAAAATTTATACAATTCTATAAAAAAATGTTTCGTTCTCTTGTCACAATCCCATAGAATAGATAAACCCATTAACATCCAGAACCGGAATCCATGGGCCACTTTGGGTTGGTTTGAGAGAATTAATCCAATGGGGAAAGTGGAAAAATCAGTGGAAAATGTGTCACATGTGACCATAAATTGTAATTTATTTATTTTTTATTTGGCTGTTATTCCATTTCCCCCCATTTTTAATAAAAAAATTGTCCGGAGAAAATAATCGCAAATAATGCAGAAAGTTTTTTTTTTTTTTTTTTTTTTTTTTTTTTTTTTTTTTTTTTTTTNTAAGATAATAAATAAATAAATATATTAAAGTCGAAATAAAATGGTTTAAATATCGGGCATTAGTTGTTTAATTTTGACTAGTTAACTCCCCAAATATTAAGAGTCCATTTCTCGCTATTGCATTGCGCCACCCACCACTGCTTCACCAACCTTTCTCCTCGGCGGACGCTCCGAGGCCCTTCTCTTTTGCTTCGTCCTCTTCTCCGATCTCAGATCTCGAGCTCAGGCGTTCGAAATGCAGAGCTCTT
This sequence comes from Cucurbita pepo subsp. pepo, assembly GCF_002806865.2. Classification (NCBI taxonomy): domain Eukaryota; kingdom Viridiplantae; phylum Streptophyta; class Magnoliopsida; order Cucurbitales; family Cucurbitaceae; genus Cucurbita; species Cucurbita pepo. The sequence goes on along the minus strand of NC_036657.1, from coordinate 1,396,267 downwards.
CGGTCACCTTTTCGCCTTCTCTTCCTCTTCTCAAGCCTCGGAGGCCTCATACTTCGTTCTTCAGCTCTGGATGTAACTCAATTCGATCATCTTCTTCGTCTTCTTCAAATTCCAGAGATCTCAGTGACCTGAACAATGTCAGTCTTCCTTCCTCTTGGCCCCGGCGATCTTGGACTTTGTCGACTTCTCCTTTTTCGTCCTCGAAACTCCGCCCATGGACCGGTGTACCTTCTTTTGCTTCGGATTTTGATGCGAATCATTTCAAGGTTCAGGCCGCTGCGGTTCCGGAAAGCTCAGAGGAGGCCGCCAGTGCTGGCGGTAACCTAATGAAAACGTTGGAGCTCGGATTGTTGTTTGGCCTCTGGTACCTTTTCAACATCTACTTTAACATCTACAACAAGCAGGTTAGATATATTCTTTTTTCTTCTTTGAACTTTTACGGTGTCTGCATTTTTTGTGGTCGATTGTTAGAATTCGTGGTTACTTTTTATCGATTTGCATGGAATGCCTGTATCGCGAGTAACAGAGCCTTGATAATGCGCCGTATGTGGATCCTATCAAGAAAGAAAGTTAGTTAGTTGCATGCTTAATTATCTTGTAAGATTCGTTCTATTTATTATATTCAGTATTTATCTAGGTCAATATTCTTGTCTGAGGATTTATCCAGGAGTCCTGCTTATGAGATATTGGCGCCAAATTTCCCCATTCGGTTCCGATATTTTCATATTTCGACTAGGTAGAGAATGAGTTGTTCCGATGAAGATGTAAAATCGAACTCTCTTCGTTGACGCGTGTGAATAGGATTTTTTAGGTGATGGCCTTGATAATGGAAAAGGAACGATAAGGTATGATTAAGCACCTGCTGGTATGTTGATACTTGAAAGTTTAATAACCTTGAGAGTTTTTTTTTCCTCTGCAAATAATCATAATCAGCAGAATTCAGAATTAAATCCTTAGTGTCTCATTAAATAAATTGCTCCTTCAATGTTTCGTGTAACTCTCTCTTACTACCTGCTCATTCGTTTCAACTTTTAACTTGAAATATCGATCAACATGAATTGAAATACTAGCTTCTATAGGAGATGAGAAAACTGATAATATCTGACGCTACTTGTTCACAGGTCCTCAAGGTGTTTCCGTTCCCTGTAACTGTCACTGCTGTTCAATTTGCTGTAGGCACTGTACTTGTTCTTCTTATGTGGGGACTTAATCTCTACAAAAGGCCTAAGATTAGTGGCGCTCAGGTAATTGGCATTCCCCCTTTTGAGTATTAGGAAACTTGTGTACGTGAAACTTGTTTTGAATAATGAATTTTCGTTGAGGTTTTCTGTTTCATATTCACAAACTTTTGTTACGAGGTTTTGACTTCTTTAAACTTAAACAGCTTGCTGCTGTTCTGCCGCTCGCGTTAGTTCACACATTGGGAAATCTTTTTACGAACATGAGTCTTGGTAAAGTGGCCGTATCGTTCACCCACACAATTAAAGCTATGGAGCCTTTTTTTTCAGTTATCCTGTCAGCAATGTTTCTTGGAGAGGTATTCTAACACGTGGTCACTTATTTATTTATTTATTTTTGTATCACGTGCTTGTGTTCCTGGTCAAAATCAGAACATCGTCAGCCGCCCTGAATTTCAGTGAATAAGTGTTCTAGTCTTTTATGCTCGAGGTCCGAGCATTAACCTCTTAAAACCATGAGAAAAATGCTGGTGTTGTTGCATCTCTTAAGCCCATTGTTGGTGTTGTCTTAACTCTTGACGATTGTCTTTGTGTCCTTGAAGACTCCTACTCCCTGGGTTGTTGCATCCATTCTACCAATTGTTGGCGGTGTTGCATTGGCATCTGCCACTGAGGCCTCCTTCAACTGGTAAGACCAGTGTTTTAGTATGTCTATATTCATGTCTACTCTTTTAAGTAGATGATTGAAAATGGATTATTTTTGCAATTTCTGATTTATCATATTTCTTGTAAAAGGGCCGGATTTTCTAGTGCAATGGCATCCAATTTGACTAATCAATCTCGTAATGTCCTTAGCAAAAAGGTCATGGCGAAAAAAGAGGTAATCACTACAGATGCATCTTTCTGATTACCTGTGAAACTTCTGTTAGCATTTGTATTGATTTGGAACTCATGTTCTACATCTAATGGAGGAGAAAATATTTTTCATAGCAAATATCTGTGTCTTTGCTCGTTGGAGTGATAAAGTAACAACATTTTTGTTCTTGAATCAGGATTCAATGGACAACATCACCCTCTTTTCAATTATAACAATCATGTCCTTTTTCTTATTGTCCCCTGTTGCTGTCTTCATGGAAGGTGTCAAGGTTACTCCTGCATACTTACAATCAGCTGTGAGTAAATCAGAAGGCAAAATTCAGTAGAAATTTCTTTAGTTGTATATCTTGCTCTTCAATGTAATTCTATCTATCATTACAGGGATTGAACGTAAACCAAGTCTTCACTAGGTCTCTTCTTGCTGCCCTTTGTTTCCATGCATACCAACAGGTAAGATTGCCAATTTCACGAGTGGACTGTCCCTTTTTCGTATAGTTTATTTTTCTTAATTTTTAAATGTTAATCTCTATATCTTTAGCTAAACAGCCTTTTGAAATGAAAAAAAGGAGTTTTAAAACTTTTGCCGTGCCTACTGCTCATTCATTTTTCACGTGAAGGGTTTTCACTACAGCTATTGGGATGACTTTTGTAGGTTTCTTACATGATATTGCAAAGAGTATCGCCTGTTACCCACTCAGTAGGCAATTGTGTAAAGCGTGTTGTTGTCATCGTGAGCTCTGTTATCTTCTTCCAAACACCTGTTTCTCCAATAAACTCTATTGGTAATATTGGCTTCTTCAGTCTTCTGTTTGTGAAATTGGTGTCAAACACTTCTTGATGCATTAAAACACTTATTCTCGGATCTAATGCAGGCACTGGAATAGCTCTTGCTGGGGTTTTCCTGTATTCAAGGGTTAAGCGCATCAAAGCCAAGCCGAAGACTGCTTAAAAGCCGCCCATGAAATTTTGCCTTAGGAACTTGGTAGTTGTTAACCATGACTAAAAAAATCCATGGACGATTTGTTTGTAGTTGCAATCCATGTAGAAAACACCTCTGAAGTTTTGTACTTTTTCTTTCTGCCCTTCAGGATGACTTTTATTCTTTGTGGATAAATAGCCATCTTCCTTCCCTCTGGACAGCCCTGTCCATTTCAATTCACTAGCATGATACCACACTATTCTCAAGGCTAAGTATCCACAGTATTAGAATTGAAATGCTAGTGAACGTTTTAAATTTTCAGATTTGAATCCAGCCTGTTTAGCACTTGTTGCAGACTCATATCACATCTGCCCAATGTCTTCCTCATAATGAGCTTGTTTGATTCGAAGTAACATTTGTAATTTCTAATATAAGCCTGTGGTTAAAAGCTTTTTTTTTTTTTTAACACATCCCTGGATTTTTAAAAAATAATAATGATATTTGTTATACCAAGAAATCTCCTTTAATTAATGACCTTGAACATATTTGTTCATAGAAAACACAACACATGCAGCATTGGGTTGCGAACTATTAGATTTTAAATTAATGAAAGTGAAGACACAGAAGGTAAGGACCATTTTGGGTTTATGCGATTTGTCCATTCTAGGTTGGCACGTCAAGATTCGTATCAAACGCCTCCTTCAGACGCATTAAATTTTACATAGATTCCATAGGATTTGATTTTAAATTTACATAAATTCTGACGTTGAATTGAAATTATCCCCCGATATTTAAACCTTTAGTCTCGTGAATATTTAAACCTTTAGTCTCTTGATATTCACGTTCAAATATCTTTTGATATTCACGTTTAAAATTAATATGGATATTCACGTTTAAAATTAATATGACCTAACCTTTGAAGTGTTTTCCACCAATATTATGGACCGAAAAATTGACATAAGAACCAAAATATTACATCACATGATCATAATAATGGAAGAAAATAGCATAATATCACCTTTTTAAACATTCAGATAATTCTGTATGACAAATCTACATAAACAGTATATGTATGTTTTTCATTCGTTTTATTAAAGAAAAAAAAGAAAAGAAAAAAGGGGACGAAAAAGACATCATTCCCATACGAACTGACACTTAGCTGCAGCAAAACAGCGTTAAAAGGCCTCTCGAACGCAATTAACAATATCAAAACCATGCAGAAGTAACCACTTACAAATAGGCTAATTTCTAAAGGATGGTCCTGGCCCTGGCTCTGCACTCGGACTGGGACTAGGACTAGGACTAGGACTAGAATTCAGCTTAAAGCCAGGTCCTTTTCCAGGAGATAGAGAACTCCTCTCCCTTCTCAGTTCATTGATCCGTGGACTGTACAGTTTCTGTGATGATATCTGTGGGCTGTACGTAGGTTTGATGCCCTCTACTGTATTTGGGGATGAGCTCGTCATTTTCGAACTCTGTGTACGCCGAATCTCGCCACGGCTTCTCGTGATCATCTCGTCGAGTATTTCACCGTCGTCAATGTTGGAAGTTCTTCCCATTCGATCCTGAAAAGTACCAAACAACAAAAATGTGGAATGGAGTAGCTTTAACACCATGATTATGTGCACCTATGTTCAAATTTTGCATTGTTATTCAGACTCAAAGAGGAATGTGTAACGCCCCAAGCCTACCGCTAGCAGATATTGTCTTCTTTGGGCTTTCCCTTGAGATTTTTAAAACGCGTTCTTCTAGGGAGAGGTTTCCTCACCCTTATAAAGGGTGTTTCCTTCTCCTCCCCAACTGTTGTGGGATCTTACATGAACTAAGACAATTAACAGGTTTAACTAAAACGAACAGAGAGTTCTGATAGCTTACTTCGAAGGATGGATTAAACGCGATTGCAGGGGCTTCCTCGTATTCAGCAGCATCCAAGTCCTGAAGATGAGCACCTTTGAAGAACCTGGGGAGCAAATACTGGCGCACAGGTACAAGCAGCATGATCAGCAGCGGAAAAAGAACACCAGCAATTGGTATCCATGTTAAACCAAAACACATCAGCAGATACACTGTCTGAAACAGGGTGAAAGTAGCAATTGTTTTGAAGGGGACAGTTTCTAGAAAGGTCGCATGATATTCCTCCAACACCCTGAAAGTCAAATGAATCACTAGTCAATCTTCAGTCAACTGTCGTATGCAAAAGTCAACGTCCCATTTGAAAATATGAACGTCAACTAACTTGTATCTACGATTCGGAGCAGTGAAAAGCAGTAAAATCCTTTCCCAGAATTGATTTCCGGGCAAGCTCTCGATTGCCATGAAAGCGAAGTAGCCCCAAAGAACCGAAGTCGGGATCTTCTTCAAAAGAGGCATGGCAGCAACACAACCACCAACCATTACTGCCTGAAGCAAATTGCTGAGACGTTGTTCTTTAACTTCTACAGGAAGAAGATCGTCGACATCTTTGTCCACATCGAAAACAGTTTCATCCACAGGTGCATCAATGTATCCAGTTCTTGAAGCTAGTTGGATGGTGGAATCTTTCAACTCCTTCAGCCCCTACTTGAAGACAGAACATGTGAGATTAAGTGTAAATCAAAATGAGAATAACGCAAAGTTCATTCCAAATGGTCACCATTACCACAGCTGGTGGATTTTGATAAATTAAAGGAGTCTGCATCTCATTATATGCCTCTTGCATGTTCTGGTAGAACTGACTCAAGTTCGAATTTTTACGGAAACTTTGTCGCGCTGCTGCTACCAGCTTGCTCCGCAAAAGCTATTTATAAAGAGATAAAACATAACCACTTTGTTTAAATTTCACGTTAGAAGGAAGTTTACATTGAGGATTATTGAAAGAAGTAGTCCCACAATGGATAATTAAGAGGAAGATCATGGGTATATAAGTAAGGAACACTATCTCCATTGGTACGAGGCCTTTCGGAGAAACAAAAGCAAACCCACGAGAGCTTATACTCAAAGTAGACAATATCATACTATTGTGGAGAGTTGTCATTTCTAACATGGTATCAGAGTCATGCCCATCCTAAAATGTCGAACCAAGATGTTGTGAGCCTCGAAGGTGTAGTCAAAAGTGACTCAAGTGTCGAACAAAGGGTGTATTTTGTTCGAGGGCTCTAGAGAAAGGAGTTGAGCCTCGATTAAAGGGAGGCAATTTGAGGGCTCCATAGGAGGCTCTATGTTGTACTTTGTTCAAGGGGAGAATTGTTAAGGATTATTGAAAGGAGTAGTCCCACCTTGACTAATTAAGAGGAAGATCATGGGTTTATAAGTAAGGAACACTATCTCCATTGGTACGAGGCCTTTTGGAGAAACAAAAACAAACCCACACGAGTTTATCCTCAAAGTGGACAATATCATACTATTATAGAGAGCCGTGATTTCTAACAAGACACAAGGACAAGAAGACGCAGACGCAGTCAAAAATATTTGAGAAGGAAGATGATTGCCAAACATAATCTAACCCTCCATGAGCCTAGAAAATGGTTGAAGCCAAGATCTCGGCGATAAAAGCGATGGATTATGCATACATACATTCGGAAAGAGAGGTTCATTACGACTACTGGATGTAACGTGCTTTCGAGATTCAAATCAGAGAAAAATGTATATATGCATATAAAATCAGATAAACTAAGAACTGATTGAAGTTATTACCTGATGTTTAAGGGTAGCTAAGCTTTTAGTGTGCATAGGAGACTGAGGAATTACACCATTAGAAGGTGGTATGCCTATAAGTCCACAGAGGATAACCTGAGAAGAGAAACAGTTTCTATTGACATGAAAAACCCTTTTCAAAGCAAATTCAACTGGGTCACCCCTTCATGGAGCTACTAAATTTGCAGTAAAAGAAGAGGAAATGTTATATTTCCATGAGATAGCTTACAAGGAAGCCTAGGAGAAGAAGATCATAATGATATGAAGCTGGTTTTTTCAAATTAAACTCTTTCTGTTGGGCAAGTTGAGATGCAACACTGTGATCAAAGTAGTAAAGAACTGCTATCATGGTTGCTGGTATGAATGCTCCAACTATATACAATGGAGGCACTCTCAACATTTCCTGCACATGGGAGATAGGGAAGTGTATGGATTTGCTATCAAACTAATAGAAATTTGGATATCAGCAACATATGACAAACCTTTATGACTGTCCAGTTTGAGTAGGCTCCCTGAGACCATGGATTGGGACTGAAAAGCCTTCTTGGGATCCCATGTGGGACGTTATTGACTGGAATGTAAGATAACGCTGTCCATACGAGCACCATAAGTGGAACTCCATAATCGGCGATAAAGCCTCGTAAACAACCTATATTTTAGATCGTATTTCAGAAGAAAAATGGCAGGAACAGACCAGAATCATTACAGGAACACAACATATTATCCAAAACTACGCTTGAAATTGTATCTATATGGACGTCGTACCAGTCCCATAGCGCCATGATCTAGCCTTGCGGCTTTTAAGGGCGGTTAGTAGAAGCCCGAACGATAGCACTAATGCAAACATTCCATTGCCAAAGAGCCAGGGAGGTTGGAGTGCCACACGATTCGGATTTTCCCTTTGGGGTATGCTGAATTCCTCCACAACACCCTATACAAGACTCGAGATTACAGTTATGAGATGAAATTTGTAACTTCGTCAAGAAGCTGGAATTGTTTATCTAATTCTTATAGTTAGTCATGAGACCAAGACTCAAGATTACAACTCACACGTATCGCCTGCTGCATAAAGAGCATAGCAATTAGCAGACCGAACAATTCTCCAGCAAGACGTGTGAACCTATTGATCAAGGAGCATGCACCCAACACAGCAAGCAAGAAAAGCAAAATGGCTGTCCACACACATACCCTATAATATACAGAGAAGAACAACACAAAATTAACTATTTGTTGCACTAGCATGAATCCCTTGTATTGTTATTTATTCATTTGGTGTAGATAACTTAAACAGATACCATCCTGTCCAGGCTAAGAATAGTTCCTGCCCCAGTTCCTTTCGGTCCTTTGCAAAGTCGAACATGAACGTATACATCAAAACAGTTGGTTCAGCAACGCCAAGGATGAGCAGAGGCTGTCCCCCGAACACGGAGTGGATAATGCCACAAAGTGCTGTTGATGCTAGAGTTTGTACCGCAGTTAGAGTCCCATCTATGGCATGAATGAAAGAGAGAATTATATCTGAGCAGACTAGACAAGTTTATAAAGAACAAAAGGCAACCAAAGAAGTAGGCATACATGTATTCCTTTCTAGCTGCTCCCCGAACGATATAACCGGAATTGCTGAAGCGAAGAATATGTACGTCGTTGGGGCCAAGATCCTAACAAAAACAGACCCTACACATAAGTATACAGTTCTAACTAGGTGAGGCAATAAAAACAGAAGCTTATATAGCGATCGCCTTTCGTCATAAGGAAGTAAACCTGATACCGGTGCGAAACCCGCCAGTCCAATCCTGTCTATAGCACAGAAGTCTTCCTCTTATATCATTCTTAATCCCACGAAATGGAAAAAATGTTTCTTCCATGTTAAGTTCGTAAACAAGAAGGTTTTTGAACAGATTTTTTTTTGCCCCTTTTCGTTCGAAATATCAAGAGTATGAAAGTGGAAGTAACATTGAAGAGACAAACCAAAGTGGTAACATGTAAGCTAAACCATAATCAAGTTAAGAGGAGTCGAGAGGCCAACATGATGTTTAAAACTTCATAACTAATAATTCGAGACGTCGTGTGAACGGAGAAACAAACAACTCTAGATTCTCATTGATATTGAACAAGAGATGGGAAAACTGAATGTAATACATATAGTTATGCTTCAGTAAAGCTATGAAGTTGAATGAACTTAACAGAACTTTACATCTTTAAGAGTGTTCGTAAAGAATGGTGGGAAGATCAATGCTAGCAACAAATGAACAAATGAACAAATGAATTAATTAGGAGTAAGGCTAATAGCTCTGGACTCCATATCAAACACAAGAACAAGGGTGGAATTCTTCATTGTAACTAAAGCAATCTGGGCTAACGAGCTTTCATTGTTTCAGATTTAAAATCCTGACAACGCTATTACTAATCAGCTAAGTATCAGTCAACTAGTTCCACCCAAAAGAGTGAGCTAAGTGACTAAGAACACTGGATCTTGGTAATGTGGGAGGGATTTACATTCTAAAGATGCCTAAGCTCGGTATAAATCCAGAAGAACACTAGCTGCTTTGAAAGCAAGACTTCAAAAATTAACGAAAACCCATATTCCCAAACTGCATTTTGAACGTGTTAGAACAGGTGAAAGCAAATGGGCATTGAGAAAACAGTCCCACCGACCAAGAACAGCAAGATTAGCGAGAACCCATTATTGAAAACATAAACACACAGCTTCAGAACAGAAAATCCAAGGAAATGAACATTAACCTAACAGAGAAAGATTAACACAAGAAGGGTTAATCCCCAGATTACATTATTCAGAGAAGAAAAAGAGGCACAAGGCGTGAAAAAGGCAGAGAAGAGAGAAAAGTAATGAAAATGGTTCACAGTTACATGAGAAAAGTGATGAAAATAGGAAGGGGAAATGGATTGAGAAGCAGAAAGAAGAAGGATCAAAGGAAGTATGAGAGAAATGTGGAAGGAAATTGGGCAATGCGGAATTGGGGAATGATATCTTTTCGTGTGAAGAAGGTTAGTGTGCGGTGACAGCCAAAGCACATAAATAACTCTCCCCTGCTCACTGATGACTGATGACACACACGCACATCTCTCTCTCCTTCCCTCTCTCTCTCTCTCTCTCTAGAATTAAAATCCAAATTTGACTCACAATTTATATAATTCTCTTAATTAAGATCTTAATCCCCTTTTAATCTTTGTTAATTCCAATTTATGATTCATGTCGTCCTTCTTTGTTTGAACATGGCATGCTTGCGCACTTGTAAAAGAACCTCCTTTTTCCTTATCAAACTACAATTTAAAACGTGTACGATTAAATATATATTGAATATAATTCAATTATCAAAATATTAACTCGTTTTTAAAGTTAAAATTTTATATAGATAATGTGTGTTAAACGAACACAATTCTCTACAATAGTATGATATTATCCACTTTGAACATAAACTCTCAAACTTTGTGTTTTAAGCTTCCCCAAAAGGCCTCATATTAATGAAGAGAGTATTCCTTTATTATAAACTCATTATGATTCTCTAAATTAGCCGATGTGGGACACTTTTCTTTTCATTCTCTATATATATATATATTATTTAAATGATTAAAAAGAAAGAAAAAAAAGGTATGAACGTGAAAGAAAAAAAAAAGTTTAGGTAGTGAAAGAGAAATTTATAACTAAAGTGAAATAATATTAACAATAATATTTATTATTTAAAAATAAAAATAAAAATAATTATTATTATTATCATACACACAGAAAGAGCCATTCAACGGAAAGCTTAGTTGTTGGAAAGTAGGATTGGAAAAAAGCTACTGAAAACCATAAAAGCCCCATTTTTTTTGTTAAATTAAATTCAATTAAATAATAACTGATTAAATTATACTAATAATAATAATAATAATAATTTAATTAAATTACAAATTTAATCACATTTAATTATAATAATAATAATAATAATTTAAAATTGAATGTGGATAAACATTATTTGTGAAATAATTTTTAGTTTAGGTTAATTATTATAGAAGGATTAGGAAGGAAATAGTTTTATTTATGTTATTTTCTCAATTGATGACGTATGTTATTACCATTATATTATTCTGCCCATTCATTACAAACCCACGTAACTACAAGGTTATTTTATTTTATTTTATTTTATTTTATTTTATTTTATTTAACTTTAATTGTGGAGATAAGGTTTCGATTTGATTGGACAGACCTAATAATCATTATTTTGGAGACTTATGTTATAAAACATCGTATTAAGTTATTAAATACAATTATAATGTGAATTCATCAAAATCAAGCTTATAAAAAAATTATATATTTTATGTAAATGCATAAATATTAATAATTTAATTATAAACTTTAAATAAAATTAAATGGAGAGTAAAAATTGTAATAATTATTTAAGTGAGGTTGAAATTAAAATATATTCTAAAACTAAATAAATATTAATAAATTTGAAGGCTCTTGACTATTACGACTAAAAAATAAAAATGTAGTTCAAAAGTTTAAAAAAATATTAAAGTGATCACAAAAAGAAGAAATTAAATTTTTTTTAAAAGAAATACAAAAATAATAAAACTTTATAATACCATACCTAATTTTGTGGGTGGAAAACCCTTTTGCCTTTTCATCCATGAGGGCTAATCCTCCCTTCGAGCCCGCCATTTGCCCTTTATTATTATTTTTTTCTTTTTGCACTTATCTGACCCTTCATTTTATGCTTTAAAACTCCTCTTTTTAGGTTAAAATAATTTTTTTATCACACGTTGGTTGGAGAGGAGAACAAAACATCATTTATAAGAGTATGGATTTTAAAGCCTTGAGAGGAAGCCCAGGTGGATCTGGGTTGAGACGTGTGCCAGTAAGAACGCTGAGCCTCGAAGGGAGTGAATTTGGTGGCGGTCCCACATCGATTAGAGAAAGGAAAGAGTGTCAACAAAGACGTTGGGCCTTGAATGAGGGTGGATTGTGACCTCCCACGTTGGTTGAGGAGGAGAAAATATATACGGTACAAAACTCGACCCCACTAAAGAAATTATAATTGAATTACGGTTGATGTTAAGTTGATTTTTTATTATATATTTTAATAATAATATAGAAAATTCAACAAATAAATAAATAAATAAATAAATAAATTATTGTAGGGTTAAATTACAATTTCTGTCCCATTATTCTTGAAAAAATAAAAATAAAAATAAAAATAAAAATCCCGTTTTGCTAATATTACTATTATTGTATAAATTGCAAAGTGGAAGGACTCCACCTAATCTCTTCAAATTACAATAATGTTCCTATATTTGGGGTAAACACTCCATTTGCTTATATATTAAAGAGGGTAAAATTGGAATGATAAAAAAAAATGGAATTTTGATTTTTTTTTTTTCTGAAAAAATTCATAACCTAATTTTCAAGCATGTACATTTTTTATTCACCTATTGCCGACATGATCACAACAATAACAACCCTAATTAGGAGCCTAATCTAATATTGATTAATTATTATCAAATCTCTTTAATTAATACACTAACCTAATCTTATTACAATATATATTTTTTAATAAGATGTGAAAGATATTTTAAATGAAGAAAAATAAAGTTTTTTTTTTTTTTTTTTTCATAGTGGAGCACATAAAGTGTGATTGAACTTAATTGGATAAGAAGATATAAAGGGTATATATGAGAATCTATTTATTAATTATTATTATTATTTTCGCTGGCTGCATATTTTTGTATATTAATTATTGTAAGTAACCAAAGTCAAATTTGATTTATTTTCGACATTTTTAATAAATAATTGTCACACTAATTTACATTATTGTATTGATTGCTAATAATTGTTTCTTATACTTGTCATCTTACTTCAACTTGAAATATATAATAAATAAATTTATTTTATAATAAAATAATCTCTCAATTACGAGATTTTTTTTTTTTTTTTCGATTCTCCACGTTTAAATTTTAAAAAATGTTATCATATTCTCACGATCACTCCTATCACCCCTTTTCAACCACTGATAGCAGATATTGTCCACTTTGACTCATCAGTCTCATAATTTTAAAACACGTTTTACAAAGTTACGCAACGGAATCAGTACTCATTTATCTTTGGGCTTTCCTTTCAGACTTCTCTCATGGCTTTTGTCAGTTCATGTATATACTCTTCATTTACTCACTCGGGTATCACGATTTTTTCATATAATTTCTAAATTTTTAATTTTTATTTTCCTAATATTAGGCCTTGCAAATAAAGAAAACAAGAGGGGGCAACAAGCAATGGACAAAAGGTACCTCTTTAATTATACCCTAAGTATGGAGAGGAAAGAGGACATAGGGAAGATGGAGAATATTGTTAAAATAGAGATAATGACGCAAAGTTTAGGTCAATGGTTAGGTTTACATGCATGGAACCCATTTGCAAAAAAACCCCTAATTTTTAAAATAATTTAGATTCTTTTTGATGGTCAACTTACGTGTATATGATAACATCGAGTTATGGACGGTCGGTGTGAGATCACAAACTTAATGTAATTTTCAAACGAGAGCGACTATAGTTTTGGTCAATAAGAATTATTTTTAAATGCTAAAAAAAAATAAACTTTTTAATTTTTTTTTTTAATTTGATTTTTTCCGGAAAAGTAACATATTAATTACTATACTATTTGTCAAATTTACGTGCATCGATTACGTGAATATTTGAAACGAAAGAAAATTTGAGTAAATAATAGCCAATAATTCATTGGTACAAAAGTCGAGACAATCGTATTATTTCATTTTAATGGAATTTTAATTTTATTGCCATATATTGATGCAATGCCAAAAGCAAAAGCCTAAACGAGTGTTTCGATGCGAAGGCCAATGATGTGTGATGTGATTTATGTTCATCTTGGCCTTTTGTGTTCATTGATTTGCAAGTCACGTTTTGTTTGAACTCGTTCTTAATTTACGGTGTAAATTAACTTTTTAAAGAAAGAAGAAGAAGAAAAAAATCAACTACCAGTATCCACGTATATCCCAATTATATAAATATGTATAAAAGATCACGTAATTAGGTCAATACCGATAATTGAAAAAAACGATTAAGATTACTGAACTACTCGGAGAAGTTCAAGAATTAGCAATATTGACTTTGAGATATAATTTTTCTGTGACCTTCTTAGCTACTCAAAACGTCAATCTGGTTGCAAGAACAGAAGCATGCTATACTGTAGTTACTGACGGTATCAAGCCACTTTATGACATCATTAATTAATATCGACATTGATTTTATTTATTTGAAATCATTACTGACCAACTTACTTTTTGACCCGAAAAATTGTGATAGAAAAATAGAAGTCCAAAATACATCCAAAAACTTTAGAATGGAAAACATTTTGACTAAGGTAGATGACCTGTCCTCCTTTAGTTGATTCCATCCCGACAATCAATTTGATTCTCAACAAATTATTTATTTGTTTTTAGTTTATTCCATTTTAAAAGTAAGAACGTCTAGAAAAGCTCGAATTCTCGATATAATTTTCACATCAATTGGTCTTTATCAATTAAATCGTCGAAACTAGTCTTATTCGAACACGAACACGAACACGAAGAAAGAAATGGGTAGTGGATGTTAGGGGATATGGTCTTTAATAATGCATAAAGGTGAAGGGTGCTATCAAATCAATGAGGAGAAAAGAGGAGTCTTCCAAGCTTGAGCTAATGATTTTTCTTTGCTTTTCATTTACAAGGGAGCTTTAATTTGTTAAAGATGTATGGTCTTCCATTCACAAATGCTATTACATTGCCATTATTGTGTAGTGCCCCCAACTCATCCAATGACAAAGATTGATTGTAATTTGGCGACCCTTTAATTTTCAATGTCATTGCCGAGCATTGTCGTGTCGTGGAGCTAGGTAGTATCTTTTTTTCTTGATAACAGTTTGCAAAACGAGAGAAAGAATATGTGAGATCCCACGTCAGTTGAAGAAGTGAATGAAACATTTCTTATAAGGGTGTGAGAATCTCTCCCTAGTGAACACGTTTTAAAATTATGAGGCTGACGGCGATACGTAATGGGTCAAAACGTACAATAAAAACACGCTAAGACACTCTCGTACTTCAAACTCTTGCCCCACTTCTCATGATGAAAAAATGAGTCTTTTTTTTTTTCTTTAATAAATAGAAGAATTTAACTTTATTTTCAATAGACAATGATTTTATGAGCTTGGTCTTTTACCCAATCATGCACAATTTGTGGGACCCTGCCACTCATATCTTTCCATTTTGTTTTGCATGAAAAAAAGAAAATTGCATTGAAGTCCTCAATTTTAAGCTATTTGCATAAATACCCTTGCATAAATTTTATTCTCCAAATGTCCCAACAACGATACAAGCGTTATTGTGTACATTATGAATACCAACAAATAAGGGGTAAAAGTGAAACATAATTTTGCATTAGGGTTAAATATGAAATATTTTAGGGTTTTATGTTTTTGATTGGATAAGTGGTTAATTGAACTCGGCCCATTAAGGCCCATATGTAAAAGATTTCATAGTTAGGCCCACTTAATTAAGCCCAAGATATTTTAACCTCCATCACGTGAGAAAAGATTCGAAGATATCGCGAAAGGAGGATGAAATTCCAATTCATCTCGACCGTCCACGTGTTTAAGGGATAACAGATCACCGCCATTATCGGAAGAGGGTATATAAAGCCAAATTTCTGATTGTTCTATGTAATCGCTGCAGATAAGAAAAAGCAATAAAGAATCAGACTACGGAACTCCAGGGGAGAACGAAAGCGGTGAATATGTTGAGGTTCAGTTCGAAGAGGCTTCTAGGGATGGCGTCGGGGAATATGGCGGCACCGGCGGTTCAAGTCGTACCGCGTTTCTATCATGAGAGGGTTATTGATCACTACAACAACCCTCGAAATGTTGGATCGTTTGATAAGAACGATCCGACGGTCGGCACTGGCCTCGTCGGTGCGCCTGCCTGTGGCGATGTTATGAAGCTTCAGATCAAGGTTGATGAGAAGACTGGTAAGGTTGTTGATGCTTGCTTCAAGACGTTCGGCTGCGGTTCTGCGATTGCTTCCTCGTCGTTGGGTTCGTTTTCTTCTTTTTATCCTTGATTTTTGTTCCTAATCTTACTTAGGTATGTTTGTTGCATATTTTTTTTAATTATTTATGTTTTTTTTTATAATTATGTTAGTCATTACTTTTTGCTAATTTAAAAGTCCTATATGTGCTTGTGGGACATTACTCTCTTTTATCTATTAANGTACTATTCTCAAGGATAAAGGGGTGGGCTTTTAAACGTCGTACCTTTCTTTTATATCGTTGTTGCGGACTTGATATGTGGGCTTCAATTGGAACCGTTGGGATAAATTGCTTACAGTTACCATGCGTTATTCCATTCGAGTTTCACGATTTAGAAATCTTATTAGTGACCGGCTTGAGAATCTGTGTAGCCTGGTTTTTGTATAAATGGGTGCTGAGTTTCGTTGAATGGGACAAAAATACTATTGAAGTTTTCATGAGAAACGTCACCATATGGATTCCCGTTGTTTGTCAATCTCCATGGCCTTTGGAAATCCTGTCATGATCATCTAATTTGGAAATCCTGTCAATCTTCATGGCCTTGTTCTCCCAAGGCCGGTGGGAGTGCCACTCTCTCTTTCTTTACTGTTCGGAATATGCAAAATTAAAATCTTGGTCTCTTTGTGAGCCTTCACTTGGAGTAAATAAGGTTTTGATTTTTTATTTATTTATTATTATTATTATTTTATTACATATGTGATAGTGGTTTATCTCTCTCTGCATTCTGCTTGTGTATTTGTTCTTTACAAGTTTTAAGTGCTTTTATGGAGTTCAGTAAATTGTATCTACGTCCTCCTAAATGAGTTTTGAGGTGTTAGGCCCTTTTCTTTTTGAATTGGAGGTGAATCGTGAATCTTTTGTCCTGATTAGGTCATATGTGTAGATAAACCTTCATTGATATGTGGATTTTGAACTTGCAGCTACAGAAATGGTGAAAGGGAGGCAAATGGAAGAAGCCTTAACCATTAAAAATTCGTAAGTTAACATTCATTTTGAACCTTTTCATCTCATTCTTGTTCAACACGTTTTCCATACATTATTCATTTGATTTGGGTTATTTGCGAACGTCCACTACTCACCATCTTAAAATTTGATGTCTATCTACAGCTTACGCCATCTAAATTTGAATTTTTGTTTCTATTGATTGAACAACTATCATGTAACAACTCTAGTTTTCTTGTGCACTGAATGACGTGTATTTCAGTTGGTATTTAGCTTTGGTGAAGGATCCCATATTTTCTTACTTGCATGTTAAAGCAGGCAGTAATGTCATAAGTTAGCAGGTTTAGGATCACGAACTAGAACAAGCTTGCAGTTTAAATGCCCTGAAGACCCTTTGAAAAAGTTGTTAATGATGAAAAAATAATCGTATCAACTTGGTTTTCCTCCCTCTCATTCTTTCAGTGCACAATTCTCCTCTTGGATACTCTTGAATTTTGAGTATCCAATTCGATGATTGCATTATTGCTAACAAGCCCTTTTGGCTTTGAGGTTTTAACTTGTGAAATAACGTGGGTGTATACCAATTCTCCAGGGAAATCGCAAAGCATCTCTCCCTACCGCCTGTTAAGTTGCACTGCAGCATGCTTGCTGAAGATGCTATCAAGGCTGCTGTTAAAGATTATGAAGGGAAGCGTGCTAAATTGGTGGATGGGGCTGACTCTCCTCCAGTGGAAAAAGCTTCAAATGCTTAGCTATCTAATGATTGTAAATGATGTAAAAACTGTTATAGTCAAAATCTCCTGTCCAAGGTGCGAGTTCTCTTTCCAGTTTTTTATATAGGATGTCAATCATAATTATCACCATATTTTACTTTAAATTGTGATTCACCGATTTCCCCTTTCTGGGTGAAGTGGGTGAAAGTGTTGGACAGTTGGATTCTTGGTTCTTCAATCCCACGTTTGAAAATCCAATGATGTTGCCGTGCCTATTTCACTGATTGTATGTACATTAACAGCTTACTGATTTAGATTGCTGTTTTCATTTCTATCTTTATAAAGCCGACTTTGGTATATGTTATATAAAACCCTGTAAGTAATGTTTTGTTAATTAGATTTATAGTCTGTTTGGGATGATTTTTCAACTTTTTTTTGTAGGCTCTTTTTTTATGCTCGCAGCAAGGCATTTGAAATAGGTGTTGACTGTTCTGTTTTTATTAACAATTATGTTCTACATTGTGTATCTTTGTGTGCGAGTGTAGCCATATAAACATGTTAGATGTTACAGTGCTTGGAGGGACTGATTATGATCATTATGATCATATGGCTGATTGGCTATTAGTTTTTGAAGCCTGGTTCGCTAACAGAGCTTCTAATGTATGATCATCACTGACATTCCGTACTTTTTGAAAATGGATTTATAATATAGTTAGGGGCAGGCAGGGCATTCTGTCTCTTACAATTGTTTCGAAGTTATGCTTCTGATCTTGGTAGCAAAGCAGCTTTACCGACAAGTTAAACGAGGATGCAAATTATATAGCAGGGGTTGGGGAGTTATTGGTGAAACGTTACGAGGTTCTCTATGCGTGGCAGCTCCCTGCCATCGAACAACAAGTTTTGCCTCTTCGTCTTGAAAGTACGTATATTTTGTCAGTGCGAGACTTTAGAACTTTGTACCTTTCTTGGTTTGGTTTGGATAGAATAGAATAGAACACCTAATGAGCATTTTGGCGAACAACTTTGTGTTCATCAAACAAACATTCGATGCAGAGGCCTTGGGGGCTCATCGAACTTGACTTCAACTTGACTTCAGAGGTTGGTGTGATGAGTCGCCGTACGATGTTCTAGCATTTTCTCTCCTTTACTCCAAGGGAATCTGTCCATCAATATCATATGGAGCTCATTGGAGAACACAATACAATACTAACAGTCAAGAAAACGAGGGTCGCGCTCCTAACTTAAACAACTGAGCGTGGTAGTCCACGTATAGATCTAAGGCAGGTCAGCTCCAAGTTGTCTGCCGCAGCTAAAGATGCTGATTTGGTAATATGTTCTTCCAACTTCAAAACTTCTATCAAATAATCTATACAAAACTAATTTGTTCGGTTTATTGCAGCTTACCATGATGAACAATCAAATGATCAAAGGAAACATATACGACTGCGCCTGCAGATTCGATCCATCATAACTAAAGTTGGAACCATGTCCATGACAAATCACTTCACTCCATATAACAAGAACTTATGAATAATTGTTGATAATAAATTATGATATTTTCATTAAAATTGATGTCTCAACATCAACTGCCATGAATAAACAATGCCCTCTTAATTCTCTTTCCTTTTTTTCCCCTTACGGCCTGCTTATCTAACCTAGTGTGGTTTGGTTTATTCGACTCATTTTAGATAAATGTCAATTACAAGTTAATTAATGAAAGAATATTAATTGAAAAAATAATTGATAATATTTTAATAATATCTCGGAAATGATGTTATCCGTTTCAAGCGTTACTTAATTAACACGTGACTTGACATCGTCGTTTTCTACTTAGATATACTCGAGTTGATCGATTTCTAGGATCGAGTTGTCATAGGTCAGTTTGTATGGATCCACAATTAGACCTTTATTCAAAAAACAAAAAAAAAAAAAAAAAAAAAATTNTTTATTAGTATTATTATTTGGGGGAAAAAAAGAATTGAAGGATGAAGAAGGCGAGTCTTGTTGGGATGGATTTGTAGTCGGCGCGGTGGAGGCGAAGAGAATTGAGTAGTGGCTTTAAATTGAATGAAATTAGATTAGATTAAAACTAATTACTTGTTCATAAGCCTTTCTCTGTCACCGTAATTGTGGAATCCTCGGCCTTTTCCCAAGCTTTTCAGCGCCTGCAAGTAAGATTTGTATGCTTTCTTTCTTCACGATTTCCCTTTCTTTGTCTTCCCGCTTTCACAATTATCATGCAAATATTCTCTCTCTCTCTCTCTCTCTCTCTCTCTCACTCACTTTGAAGGCCTCGCTGTGATAATCCCGTAATCTCTCTCCTTTAGGTTTCTACTCGGGTGAGTTTGATCTCTGTAAATTGCGTTTTCAAATCGGCTATTTTGTTATTCGTCTTGGATTCTCTCTTTCTGTTTTGCTCTTTTGTTTCCCACTCTGTGTTTTTGCTGCTGAGTTTGTTGTTTGATTGTTTTTGAGGTATTGTTTATTGGAGAATAGGTTTGTTTGATCGTTTTTTTGTAATCAGTGTTGTAATGCTTATGGTTTTCTTTTCCCCCTTAATGTTTTCACTTCGTCAGCTTCGTTGATGGTGTGGTTTTGATGATTTGGGGAAGACGTGGTTAGAGTAGGAATGGAAGACCCCAAAACCCCAGAAACCCTAAAAGTTCAAAGTCCTGCGATTGAAACTAGCGAGGATATTTCGGGGTTTTCTGGATTGGCTGATTTGAGTGCGGGATTAACGGCGGAGATTCTGGTAGCTGAAAATGGCGTAGTGGTTAGTGATTGCAGTAACGAGGCTGAGATTAGCAATGTCGAATTGAGGAATGAGGAAGATGAGAAGAGAATAGATGGTTCTGAGAGAGAAATTTTGGATGCTGGTGTGGTTGCAGCAGGTGATGCTGAAGCAGACGATGGTAATGGTGGTGAGGCTGAGAATGACCAGAAAGAAGGCAACACTGTGGAATTAGGTGGTGTGTCTACAGGTGAGAACTTGGAAGTCCCCGGAGATGGTATGCCACTTGCAATGGACTTCTCGAACGTTCAGCAGGAAGAACCAGAACCTTCCAAGTCGATAGGAATGGAAGAAATGTCGAAAGAAGCTGGAGATGCAAAACAGGTTATTGAAAATGGTCAAGAGAACAAATTTTCGGTTGGTGATGTGATATGGGTCAAGACGAAAAGTCAGACATGGTGGCCTGGGAAGATATATCCTTCGGATGCAGCAGAGAGTGACATAAGTAGCCGGGATGATAGTCTATTAGTTGGCTATTTTGGAAGCAGCCACATGACATGGTGCTCTCCATCTCAGTTGATACCCTTCGCTGATAACTTTGAGCAAATGTCTGGGAAATCCAAGTCTCGAAGCTTCCTCGGAGCCGTAGAGAAAGCCGTGGATGAGTTTGGTAGGTGTGTGAAGTTGGAGATGTCGTGTTCGTGTATTTCAGAACGAAATTACCCTTTAGAAGGTAATGGTGAATCAAAGGATGCAGCTTCCTTGCGTGGGCGCAAGTCTAGTCTACTTGCTAAATATTCTATTGCTCAGTATGAACCCGAAACATTCCTAGCACGTGTTAAGGGTCTTGCAGAGACTGTTTCCCTATGTGGAGCGTTTGAGTTGAGTATCCTATACAATCAATTAGCAGCTTTTCAAAGCTCAATAGGGCACCAGCAGTTACCTTTGCATCAACTCAGGGAAACTCATGATGATGAAGACAATGAGGTGGGCAAATCAGTGAGAAAAAGCAAAGTTGGTGTTACAGTTGCAGATGAAGAACAGGTAGAAGGGGGCACACAGAACTCGCCATTAGAGACACCATCCATAGGATCAGATGTTCTGTGCGAAAAGATGGAAGGGAAGAATGAAGATCCTAACAAGGTTCTAGATGGAAGCATGGAAGCTAGGAAAAGGAGCTCCAGAAGAATGGCAATTTCTAATGGAGGAATAGAACCAAAATCTGCAAAGAGAAAAGGACATGAAAAGATTGAAGATTTTGAATCTAGTGAAATGGATTCCTCAATCAAGGGAGAGGTGATCAATCCATTAACAGATGAAATTAAGGATTCTGGTGTAGAAAACTTCGATGATGAGAGCAAAGGAACGTCGGAAAAGAGGTCTGAGACACGAGAGCGGAAGAAGAGCAAGTATTTATCTTTTCCATATATAAACTGGGGGCAGAAAGGTATGCCAGCTGAAACAGATGATATTAGAGCTCTTAAAATTTATGGCGAAGATGCGGATGAATATGCAGTCGAGGGCCAGAATGAAACCCCATTGCTATCTAAATGCAGTGGCAAGTTCTGGAAGAAGTGGTACCGGAATATCACCAGTGGGAGCGATGTCGCTGATAATCAAGAGTTGATGAGTGCATCACCAGCTGAGTTTCTCTCTGAGCTTCATTTTACTGCTGTAGATTGTCTTTATCCAAACGAAATCAGCAACTTTGATGCGGTTGCGCAGTTCTTCTCCAGGTTTAGAATTTTGATGTTTCATGATGAATCTGTCAATGGTGGCCAAAATGAGGCAATGGCAGCCGATTTATTTTTTCTTGGGGGAAAGGTGTCGGAGGTTAAGCATCCTTCCTCGACGCCTAAATCTGGGATCAAGAAAAGAAAAGGTCAGGCAATGAGATCCGAACTAATCTCTGGTGATGTGGGTTTGACTGGACAACCTGAAATATGTCCTGTAGGAGATGCACAGAAAAAAAGCCCTCTGACTTCCAATGTTAAGTCAAAAAAAGATGGAGATAGCTTGGGGAAATTGAAGACTAAATCCCTTTCTGCCTTGTCAGATGTGAACATTAACATAGATTCACCAGAGCTCGAACCTCTCTCACCCAATGGTATAACGAAGCGGAGGAAGCGAAAGAACAATGAATCACATCCGCAGAGTAAACCAACAATGGAGATACCAGATTTAAATGGAAGCGGTACCGTATCTGGCGTGTTGGTGGATAATCGGCAGGCTGTGAGCCATGTCATCTCCCAACAAAAGTCTGAGCCAAAGAAGAGAAGGAAACTTGGAGCTACTAAGGAGGAGCATTCAAAGGTGTCTACTGAATTCATGGATGTGAATAACAGCAATAAACCTGGTTCGTTTTTCATTGATCTACAGGTCACAGCTCCACAACCACTTGATGTAATTGTAGAGCAAAATAAAGTGGATTTTGCAGGAGCGCCTAACCAGTCAGTGAATTATCAGACAATTGGCCAAGATCAGAGCAAGACTGGGGGCAAAAAGCGAAAGAGGAAGGAGAAGGCTATCTTATCCTCAGATATACCTGATTTAAATCGAATGGGTATTGACATTAGTCAGGGAAAAGATTCCCAATTGACTAAACCTAAGAGGAGGAGGAGGAGGAGAAAAGGTGAAGCTAGTTTGAACCATCCAAATCCTTCTGACAGCAGATCATATATTTATAACAGAGTCGAAACTGATGGTGGAGGCTTAGGATCTCTTCTTCTTTTAACTTTCTCTTCAGAAGCTCCCTTACCTCCCCGGGAGCAAGTTATTAGTACGTTTAGCCAGTTTGGATCATTGAAGGAATCAGAGATTCAGTTCAAGGATTCCACTGTTGAGATAGTTTTCCTCCGAAGCGCCGACGCCATGGAAGCAGTTCGGAGTTTAAAGAAGAACAACATTTTTGGCCCAACTCTTTTAAAATATCAGCTCTATCATCTCTCGGTTCCCCCCAAGACATCGGACTCAGACCGGGCTTGCACGGCACTGGCGTATCCAGCTTCTGAGGGCACTCTGAACCCATCAAAATCAGGTGAATTAGGAAATCAAGCAGGTGAGACACCGCCTATAGAGTTTATAAGGAAGAATCTTCAGATGATGACGTCAATGTTGGAGAAGTCAGGAGACAATCTCTCCCCAGACATGAGAGCCAAATTGGAGAGCGATATTGAAGGCCTCCTCAAGAAGGTGAGTTCCATGGCGGGCCCTTCCTCAACGTAATAATGGAACCATTGTGGATGGATGGATGGATGGTGTTGGATCAGGTTATATCAAGCCAGCCAGCCCCTCGTTAGTCTTGTTGATGTATTGTAGGTGTAGTTTATGTATTCTGGAGGACACACAGATGTTAACCTATGCGATTCGCGGAGCTTCTCGTTTTTATTAGTACTTTCCCCCCTTCTCTTTGGTTACAGGATCATCGTGTAAGCAATGTGGAGCCTTTGTATTTCATGACATGATTCTCGCAGCGACCTCCTTAAGCTTGCGCACACGCTTAGCGTATGCTCTCCGAGGATCAAATTCCTCGGTTCAAGAAATCCAAGATGGTCATTGCAAGCAATTGGCTAATAATCTCTATAGGCCCCTTTGAATGGTAAAGTTGGCTGTGTTAAATCAATGGCCATTTGACTCGCATGGTAAGTATGGACAACTTGAAGCTATGTTTTAACCATTTTCTGTAAGGTTCAATGGTACCTGAACTTCGTTTCATGGCATTATCATACTATTTCAAGTCTCAATTTTCGTCCCCGCTTCTAGTTTTATGAAAGATTGATATAACAATATAGTTAAACTTTCGAATGAATTGAGTACGAATAAGGTGGAAGCCATTTTGGATTTTTCAATAGAAATGGGCGTGAAACACGGGGCAGGAATTTCACATGAGCATTTCTACAAACAGGTTGCAGACAAAGGTCCTAGAAGGGAGTAATAATAATGCGATGATAGAATGAACAGACTTCAGGCTCACGAATGAAGGCAAACAGAAGGAATCTACAAACCAAAACTTGCTATCTGTACACTTTATACAATTGAAAGCTTCCAGATTGAATGTCACCGGTGACGACGATATGAACAGTGGATCACACACATTGCCCTGTCGAGTCGCATACCCCATTGCCTTTCATGTTGGGGAGAGTCCTTCTCTATCTTCCGAGTCCCCAGTCTCCATTGCCTTTCATGTTGGGGAAGTCGTCGTTGTTGCCTTTTACTTACATTCTCTTATAACACCTATTTCAATTTCTCAAATCATCCTTTCAAAACTCTCTTTCAAAATCTCTCTGTCTCCGTTTCTTAAAACTTTCTTCTTGAACCGGGGCTAGAGGCTCGAGCATATGTCGTTTGGCCGTAGGCAACGCGAGAACGAATAGACTTAACTTACTTGTTGCTGAGAAATGAGTGCTACCCAATCGCAAGTTTGGTGCCGATCAAAGTTATGCTAAAAGACAAGTTATAAACTTATTTGACTCTTTTTTGTGACAAAAGAGATCATGGTTTTGCCATTGAGCTGATAAAATATTAATTATTCTATCCAATGTAGATGGTTTCATCTCTTATTTTAATATTTAATGAACTAAAAAAATAATTATAGACAAAAAAAATAATAAGAATAATAATAATAAAAGACTAAGTTTTTTTTTTTTTTCTTATTCTAGAAATATAGAAAGAAAAAAATAATAGTAAATTTAAAAATTAAAACGTTTTTCCCCTTCATTTATTCTTATATTCTTCAAAAACATAATATTGTACTAATTTTTTAAAAGTCTTTTTTTCTTAATTTATTCTTATATTCTTACATACAAATGTCTCCAATTTTACAGCCAAAAGTCATGCATGAGGCTTCCAATACAATGGAGGAATATTTGTTGCATGTTTTTTCTTTTTTAGGTAGAGCTTAATAGCATAACCATTAGAAGATTCGAGAGTGTCCGTTTTATATGAGTTGAGCTAAGTTCACATTAACTTCGATGCTCGAATTTTATCGAGCTTAATTAATTATTAGACATAACAAATTAAATAAAATTAGCACTTAAATAACAATAATAATTAGGCACCAAATCACACTTGGTTGTTTTTGTTTATACCACAAAAGCACTCCTTAGATAAGGTTCCTCAATATTACAAGAAAATCCTAAGAGAGAGCCTTGGATTTGCGACACTATCCCAAGGCCAAAGCAAAAATCAGACGCATTTTGAAGGAACTGATAGCAAGAAAAAGGCACTAATTATGATACCCACATTTGGACACTACTTATAGTAACCAAGGCAAATAGACGTTGATTTCGTTTGGTTTGTGTACCATTTCCCTATCAAATTTTACACCAATGGGTTCGTTGTTGATGGTCCATATCCATTCATCATCCCATTCCAAGACGACCCAATTCCATTTATGTATCCATACGATTCAACTTTGTCTGAACATCCCTGATCTTGCCATTCCAAAGCCAGAAGCTTTGTATTTGGTTTCACATCCATTGCATTTGGCTCCTCATTTGGTTCATGCTGATCATAAGGAATCATCAGTCCTTGTCCAATGGTGTTCCCATCGAGTGACAGCCCATAAGGGGAGCAAAGGCCATGGAAACTCGGCGACAGAGTATGCCCGGCGGCGGCGATGTGATCTCCAGCTAGCCCACCAACCATGGCTAAGTGATCAGGGTTTGTAGGGTAATGAGCATTCCCAACAATGGCGTCCATTTTGGTGTCCATGAAATCAATGGGTCGAGTAGTGTGATGTTGGTGGTGACTTTCAAGCATTCCAATGGTGTATTTGGCGTCCATGAAACTTGGGGTTGTTCCAATGAGATGGTTGAAATGAGGGAATTGTACTTGGTCGGGAAATGAGAGATGGAGATCAGTGGGGTTGTGAATGTGATGGGCAGAAGAAGAAGAAGAGCCTTGGTGGTGATTTTGGGAGATGGGTTGTTGATTTTGTGGCTGTTGGTGTTGTGGGTCATTGGATTTCTTAGTAGTGGCAACTTTCTTGTTCTTTCGACAGCCACCACCGACAGGGATGTTACGAAGAGTGCCGCCTTTGGTCCAGTACCTACGACATGTCTTGCAAAAGTAACGCGGCTGGGTGAGGCTGTAATTGTTGTAGTAGCAAAATTTGGTGTGCGTTGAGTCACATCTTGGGCATTTCAGTGCTTGATCATGTGGTGGTCTAAGCCTCCTCTCTGTCAGCGGCCTTGAACATGACAGCATGTCCCCTGATAGCGACGAAGAATCCATGCCAGACTCCTCGTTAATGGTGCCCTGAAACCAAAGAAAAAAAAAAAAAAACAGTCACAAAAAACAGAGACATTTGCTCTGTTCTGTTCTGTTTTCTGCTCTGTTCTGATAATCATGGGAATTGGTTGATGTTCTTACCTGCAGCCAATCAGAGGAGTCCATGCAGACTTGTAGAGAAGTTAAACCCATATGAATGAAGAACAGAGCAGAAAGAAAAAGATGTTTCCAACAGCCAAACAAAAACTTCACTTCACAGTCACTCCATTGTTCCTCTGTTTCAGTTCCTCTGTTTATAAGAAGGGGATGTGAATAAGAAGGAAGAAAAAAAGGGTATATTTGAAGAGACGGAAGGGAGGGAGTGCGTTAGCAGCAGAGATGATGTCAAAGTGGGTCCCATCCCAAGACTGTGTGTAGGGTGGTGGTACCCCACAAGGAAGGGTAAAGCAAATCAAGAAATCCAAGGTGGCAGAATGGAGGGATATGATTGGATGAGATGGTGCTGATGTGTAATTGAAGGGGATGGTAGTGAGAATTTTTGNCAACGCGAGAACGAATAGACTTAACTTACTTGTTGCTGAGAAATGAGTGCTACCCAATCGCAAGTTTGGTGCCGATCAAAGTTATGCTAAAAGACAAGTTATAAACTTATTTGACTCTTTTTTGTGACAAAAGAGATCATGGTTTTGCCATTGAGCTGATAAAATATTAATTATTCTATCCAATGTAGATGGTTTCATCTCTTATTTTAATATTTAATGAACTAAAAAAATAATTATAGACAAAAAAAATAATAAGAATAATAATAATAAAAGACTAAGTTTTTTTTTTTTTTCTTATTCTAGAAATATAGAAAGAAAAAAATAATAGTAAATTTAAAAATTAAAACGTTTTTCCCCTTCATTTATTCTTATATTCTTCAAAAACATAATATTGTACTAATTTTTTAAAAGTCTTTTTTTCTTAATTTATTCTTATATTCTTACATACAAATGTCTCCAATTTTACAGCCAAAAGTCATGCATGAGGCTTCCAATACAATGGAGGAATATTTGTTGCATGTTTTTTCTTTTTTAGGTAGAGCTTAATAGCATAACCATTAGAAGATTCGAGAGTGTCCGTTTTATATGAGTTGAGCTAAGTTCACATTAACTTCGATGCTCGAATTTTATCGAGCTTAATTAATTATTAGACATAACAAATTAAATAAAATTAGCACTTAAATAACAATAATAATTAGGCACCAAATCACACTTGGTTGTTTTTGTTTATACCACAAAAGCACTCCTTAGATAAGGTTCCTCAATATTACAAGAAAATCCTAAGAGAGAGCCTTGGATTTGCGACACTATCCCAAGGCCAAAGCAAAAATCAGACGCATTTTGAAGGAACTGATAGCAAGAAAAAGGCACTAATTATGATACCCACATTTGGACACTACTTATAGTAACCAAGGCAAATAGACGTTGATTTCGTTTGGTTTGTGTACCATTTCCCTATCAAATTTTACACCAATGGGTTCGTTGTTGATGGTCCATATCCATTCATCATCCCATTCCAAGACGACCCAATTCCATTTATGTATCCATACGATTCAACTTTGTCTGAACATCCCTGATCTTGCCATTCCAAAGCCAGAAGCTTTGTATTTGGTTTCACATCCATTGCATTTGGCTCCTCATTTGGTTCATGCTGATCATAAGGAATCATCAGTCCTTGTCCAATGGTGTTCCCATCGAGTGACAGCCCATAAGGGGAGCAAAGGCCATGGAAACTCGGCGACAGAGTATGCCCGGCGGCGGCGATGTGATCTCCAGCTAGCCCACCAACCATGGCTAAGTGATCAGGGTTTGTAGGGTAATGAGCATTCCCAACAATGGCGTCCATTTTGGTGTCCATGAAATCAATGGGTCGAGTAGTGTGATGTTGGTGGTGACTTTCAAGCATTCCAATGGTGTATTTGGCGTCCATGNTGGGTCGTCGTTAAAGAAAGCATCTTGGAGTTGGGGACCCAAAAATGGGTAGGACCCTCCCGGCCTCCCCCTCCTACAAGCAAAGGATAGATTCTTGCACACAACGGATGTCACGTGCCTACCAATCTCATGTTCTTCTGGGTTCTTCTTCTTTTTGTTTTATATGTCTGTTCTTTAGAACAGAGCAGCAACTGATAATATGGATAAGTAATGTTGTTAAGGGAAAATGAAGAACATGTTAGAACATAATGGCTTCAGGAACACATTTACTTACAACATTTGGTGTTACAGAAATTAACAGAAAGATGAGATGTCACTGTCAAACAAAATACAAAAGTCGAGTCTGCACACCCCACGTTGGTTCCCTCTCTCTTTCTCGAGTTTTTTCGGGATCATATACGTTCACTCTATTGAAATTTGTGTTTTTAGTTCCATACGGAAGTTGGAGATTCAAACATCTCATCTCGATAAAAGAAGTAGTTAATATTCTTGTGTTTTTTTGGGATCATATATGTTCATTCTATCGAAACTCGTGTTTTTAGTTCAATATGCATTATGTTTTAACAGTTAAATTAGGTAGTTTAAGTATTTGCTTCCATATTCAATACGGATTTAGTATGAGAAATTTAACCATTAAATATTTTATTTTTGTTGGGAATATCTTTGCGTTCGTTAAAAGATGTATTTATTTTATAAGATTCATACGAGACAAAGAGGTGGATAAAACTCTTTTTTTATTTTTTATTTTATTTCTCTTTTGTTCGAACCTTTCGAGTGATCGTTCACATATTTATAATTATAATCTAATATTTGAAAAATAAACCAAGTTTAAAATAAATAAATAGTTTTAATTTTTATTTTTAAAATTGTACAAAAAAAAAATCAAATATGTTTAAGAGGGGGAAGAATCATAATAAATAATAAATAATAAATAAGAAAAAAAGCATAAATTTCAACTTAATTTTTTTATATATATAAAATTAATATTGAGATAATATTATATAACATAGTTGGGAGTGGCACATCATGATTCAAAATCACTTTTTTTTTTTTTTTTTTTGTCAAATGTAAATAAAATAAGATTTTTTATTTAAAAAAAAAAATCAAAATCTTGAGTTTCAAGCAACCTCCAAGATGCTGGCATCTTTGATCTTCTCTTTATTTATGAACTTTAATTTGCATTTTTAACCTCCACCCTTTCTTTCTTTTCAATTTTCGTGCCCTTTTACTTCTCAAATTTAAAAAACTCCCTCGATTTTTATTTTTATTTTAAAAAATACCCCAAAGGTAAAAAAAAAAAAATTAAAAAATTAAAAAATTCCTAAAGGCCAATAAATAATCGACGCATTCAAAAGTTGGTTTTTTTTCTATTTTCTTTTTATTTGCAAAATGTTGTATTTTCTGGTTCTTTTTTAATTTGTGTGAGAGGGGAAATTTAATTTTTTTTATCCTTTTTTAGAATAATAATAATAATAATAATAATAATAATAATCTCAAAGTTTTCCCTCCGTCGCCGGTGCCGGCGGTAATTATAAAGCCGAAACTTTTGGTCCACACCGTAATTCTTAATTAAATCATTAAATTTGATAATCTAAAAGACTTTATAATTTGAAGAAGAAAGGGACTAAAGGATGATGATCGAACGGTGTAGATCCCATCATGAACAGGCGTGATTTGTAAATGTGGTCCCCACTTTTTATGTGATTCTGGTCAAACTTTGCCACCTCGTTATGGCTGCAGTCAACGCTCCTTTATTTTTCACCCATATACCTATTGTTCCCCGTATATTATATATAATTAATTATATTCATTTTTAACTATTACATTAATTTTTGTATTTAAATAAATATTATACAAGAAAATTTTAAATATTTTGTCGTTTTTTATTTGATCTTACTTTAATTTAATTATGAAAACTTTAATATAGATGAGATGTACTTTTTATACATTAAAGATTTTTGTTATTTATAATTCATATGATTCTGCCATCATAAGTATAATTCATGATTAAAGGCGTCAGCTACTTTATTTGGGAAGTCATACGTCTAAATTCTCCTAGTTGCCATGTGATATAATGTTCTTTAAAGCGGTAAAAACAACAATTAATTTAATACTATATTCTTATATCTAATCAATTATGTTACTCTTTTTTCAACCATACTTCTTTCGTGAGATAACCGTCCAAAAGTTTTTATTTAACCCTAAAATTGACTTTTTTAATCTTAAACTCCATCGTGGATATGTGTTTCATCGCTGGCATATATTGTCTGTTTTATCCTATTACATATCGTCGTCAGTTTCACCATTTTAAAACGTGTCTAATGCAGAGGTTTTCACACTCTTAAGAAATGCTTCATTCCCCTCTCCCAACCGATTTGGGGCGGTTTTGAAATGTGTCTACTATGGAGAGGTTTCCACACCTTTAAAAGGTATGCTTCGTTCCCCTCTCTTAGCCGATGTGGGATCTCACAATCTACCCCTCTTGAGGGTCCAGCGTTCTCGCTGAGACACTACCCGGTGTCTGACTCTTATATCATTTGCAACAGCCCAAGCCCACCACTAGCAAATATTGTATGCCGTAGCCTGTTACGTATCGTCATACACCTCACGATTTTGAAATGCGTCTACTAAAGAGAAGTTTCCACGCCTTTATAAAAAATGTTTCGTTCCCCTCTTCAAATGATGTGGGATCTCACAATTCTAATAAAAATGTCGTCTTTGCTTATAACTTTAAGATATTTTTCACTCATGATCAATACATATGATCATGTTCTAATTCCAAACAAAAATCATGCTATTTACAAATAAACAATGGTCTCGTGAGGTAGAACAACAAAATAACGAGAGTTGCATTCAAAAGATATGTATGTACTCATTGATTCGATACTCGACTATCACTACCATATTGAATCACAATGGATTCGATATCAATCGAGACAAAAATATGTCGGGAGGCGTTTAATTTCCAAAAGACAAGTTGTTGGGTGATAGAGAAATGTGATACATGAAGTCAAAAAGGATGGTTAATGGTATATGGTTAGAAGTAAAGAAAAGATAAAAAGAAGGAAGATAGATTTATTTGAATTTTTTTATTATTATTAAAAAAAAAAAGATATAAAAATAGAATAAAATAAGGAAAGGGAAAATGGGTGCAATTAAAAAAAGGGAAAAAAAATCCTTTTTTTTTTTTTTTTTTTTTTTTCCCCAAATTCTTCTTCTAATTCTTCTTTCTTTCTCCATTGCTTTACATCATTTCATTGTTTAGATCTTTGATTTTGATGGCAATGAGAAATGAGAATAAAGGGATTTTTGGGGAACGGGTTCAAATTTCGTTCTGTATTTGGAGTGAACGTTTGAATTAGAGTGAGTTTCGTATAAGACGTCAAACTCATGTTTGTCCAATAAATTTTTCGAGCACTACACTTAGATGCTTCCTAAGCTTTCTACTTACATACTCAGTTTAACGTTTCTAAGTATAAGATGTTGAATTTGCACTTCAAACGTCCTCTATTGGTTAACGGGGTGCATAGAATAGTTACCGAAGCGATGAACTAGGTCAACCCATTTGGTCTCGCTATTTCTTCCAAAACCATGATTTTTTTTTTTTTTTTTTTTTTTTTTTTTTTTTTTTTTTTTTTNTTTTTTTTTTTTTTTTTTTTTAAGACTCTGTTGAACTGAACCAGGTTATACCCATCACATAGGCCCAATATTTTCAGCCCATTTCATTCAAAAGCAAGAAGGAAAGCCCAAGTCCAGCACAATGCAACAAACCCATTACATAGGCCCAATATCATTCGGCCCATTCCATTCAAAAGCAAGAAGGAAAGCCCAAGTCCAGCACGATGCAAAAAACCCATTTCACAGGCCCAATATCCTTCGGCCCATTTCATTCTAAAGCAAGAAGGAAAGCCCAAGTCCAGCACAATGCAAAAACCCATTACACAGGCCCAATATCCTTCGGCCCATTTTATTCAAAGCAATAATGAAAGTCCAAGTCCAGCACCATGCAAAAAGCCCATTACATAGGCCCAATATCTTCGGCCCATTTAATTCAAAAGCAAGAATGAAAGCCCAAGTCCAGGACAGTGCAAAAAAACCCATTACACAGGCCCAATATCTTCGACCCATTTCATTAGATTTTAAATAATAAAATAAAATAAACTAGATAAATAAAATTCACAATTTTGTTTCTATATATTTTATTTTATTAAACTTTTTTAGTTGATTTATATATTTAATATTATATTAAAATATACATCATCTGTGAATTTTGATACACACTATATGCTTCGCATAATACGACCAAAACACGAATATGAACTATACTTTTTAAAGTTGCAAAAAATATTCAAATTTTTAATTTTTAAAGAATTTTTTTAGTTAAATACACGATCGTTTGACAAATCAATAGTCAGCAAAAAAAAAAAAAAAAAAAAAATTATATTCATTTTCTTAACTACGAAGTTGAGAGAATTCAAAACAAAGCGATTCAATAAAATAATTAAAAAGAGATATATAAAAACAATATTTTAAAGTAAACTTTATCTTTATAGATTATAATCCCGTATCATAAAAATAAAAATTAAATAAAATTATCAATTAGAAAAAAAAAATTATCGCTAAAAAACGTGCTAACAATCAATAACGACAATTAAAATTGAGCTACAATTAGGTTTTTTTATTATTTTTTTCTAATTCGAGTTCGTATTAGATAAATAAATTTTATTTATAATTAGTCAGCAAAATATTTATTAAGAAAATGCATTATTTTTCTAGCCTTTTGAAAAATATATCTAAATATTCTAACATTTAATAGCATGAGATTCAAAGCACGCATTTGGTAAGAAAAGCTTAGGGGAGGGACCAAAAAAAAAAAAAAAAAAAAAAAAATCAAAGTTAAGAAAGCAAATAATGTGAATAAATTAATTTTCCTTTTTATTTTTTAAAAACAATATTCCTTTTCCCAAGTGGAAATTGAGTCATCACTCTGAAAGCTTTGATGAATGCTCCAAGAATGTGTATATATATATATATATATATATATATATATATATTTTAAAATTCATGTTTATCAAATTTTTTATTTAGAATATTCGAGATATTTAAGGATTATTTTCATGTTTCGAAAATAAATATAACTCTATTTCCTTTCAAAATTAGAATAAGCTTAGCTCAACAATTTAATTATACAATTATAATCAATAAAAGTTACCCAACATGTGTATATTAATTAATATGAATAATAAAGTTGTTATTTATGATATATAGTATTTATTTGTTTATTCATAATGGGTTGTTAAATAATAATACTTATTTCACAAGTAATATCATAAATGGTAGTTTCTTTGTCTCCAAGCCATCATACCTCATTTTGGCCTACTATACATCCAATTCCCCCAAATTAATCTTCCACTCGACCTAATCTATACACTAAATTATATTTTAATTTTTGCACGTGCACGCTCAAATTTACAAAGATCACCTTATAACGTTCGAGATTAATTGAATCGAGAGATATAAAATCTACTTTGTCTGCTATGGGAGGCTCAAATATAAGACGAGTCTTCTTGCAACTCCCCTTACCCAAGATTTGGACTCCATAATTGGCAACTGATAACCCGACGTTCTCCTGTATCTTATTTTGTTGTCACTCACATCTACGAGCTCGTCCGATATAAAATTGCTTAAAGCTAAGCACGCTATTTAACATGAATTTTTTCCGTTTAAAAGATTCTAATTTTTATAGGAGGAAAGTGGAATTATTTACAAATCCATCTACAAATTTTAGTTAAGGAAGTAATAGGAATTGTTATTAATTTATTATTATTACTAAGATAAATAATAAGAGCCCAATAATTTAATGAAAAAAAAATGTGGTTACCAAGTTTTCCAACCTTTCTCTTTTATTATTATTTTTAGAAATTAAAAATTTGATTTATTAAATAAAAAATAAAAATAAAAAGTATTATTTAAATTTAATTAAATAATTATTAAAACTATTTACATGCGTGATAGATTTGAACTCAAATTGTAATTATAAAGAATAATTGGATTTAACCACAGTGGATAAGAATAACAAAGATGGAACTTTGACACGTGGCAAGGGTATAAAGGTAATTGCGTAGGCATCAGAAAATTCGAGAGAAAAAAAAAAGGAAAAAAAAATATCTACTGAGTTTCGGAATTGCCACTTCTCTGGCACGGGCTTTTAAAAAAAAAAATCTGATGGGTTGAACAAAAACTGGTAGCGCACCGCCATCAGAATCCTCTGAAACCGTCCAATTTCTTCTTATAACTGCCAATTTGCTCTTCCTTATCCTCTTCTCCAAGTTATGAACAACCCTTCTTATTCTCATTCTGCTCCCACTCTCATCTTATTGCATTCAAATTCAGTATCCCTTTTGAGTAACCAGTTTACAGATTCATACGTACCCGTTTTGTTTCTTGAGTGTTAAGTTTTTTTTTGTTCACCGACTTCGGATTGGCGGCGATGGGTTTCTTTTCTTCTCCCATAAGATTAATGGGTTCTATTTAGTTTTTCTATCTTCCTCTGTTTTTGTGATTTTGTTTCTTGAATTGGGTTCTGGGTTTATTTGATTTTCGTTTTATATTTCAGTAATTTGGCGATTTGAACCGTCATTCATTGGCGGTGATCGTTTTTGGATTCTATATAGCCCAGTTTGATATCTGGGTTCTTCGTTTTAGTACTCTGTTTTCTTGTTCGTTGTGTCTGTAATCGATGGAGAACATTCAGGATCAATGTCGGTTACAGTTTCAGCAATTTGGAAGCGATCACCGTCTTGAAAATGGAGTTGAGGCTTTAATGGCTTCCAAGACATCTGGAAACCATGATTTCTCCGATGACGGAGATTTTAACGGTCCCGATCAGGAGTCGGTAGTTTCGGATTCTGAAAGCGGGATTTCAGGGCCGAGTGTGGAGCAATTGGAATGGCGCAATGGGGATTTGGTAAAACTTGTGGAACAAGACAAGATTTACGACCTAATCGAGAGAAGATTCGTTAATGGTTTGGGAATACTTGGCCCGCAAACCACGGTCTCGGCTGTTTACAAGAATAGCCACTCGACTCATGTTGGGCAAGCCCGTTTGCACGCCTTTCAGATTTACTCGCAAGCAATAGCGAAGAAAAATGGGGGTAATGCCAATGTCCAGTACGCTTGGTTGGGTGCTTCTAAGGATCAAATCAATAACATTCTCGGCTATGGCTTTGCCCATTGCAACAAGCCCGAGAGTTCGCAGTTTCTTGGCCGTGGCGTTTATCTATCCCCTGATGCTCTTCCTCTAGAAAGGTCAGAATTAAACTCAATATCTACAATTTTGTTCTTCCCTGTTTTCTCAAACTGTGAATTCTTAACCCCATTTGATTGTTTGTTCAAATTTTCAGCCTGGAAGATACTGTTGTTGATGAAGATGGCTTACGGCATCTATTGCTCTGCCGTGTCATATTGGGGAAAACAGAGCTTGTTCATCCTGGTTCTAGACAGAATCATCCAAGTTCTGAAGCGTTTGATTCTGGCGTTGATGATCTCTTTGCACCAAGGAAATACATAGTTTGGAGCACACACATGAACACCCACATCTTGCCTGAGTATCTAATCAGTTTTAGAACTCCTCCTCCTCCTCGATCGAAGGAGGGTAAACAGCCTTCGAGAATGCCAACCTCCCCTTGGATGCCATTTCCAACTCTGATATCTGTTCTCTCTAAGTTTCTTCCCGCTCCAGAAATTGCCATGATCAGCAAGTATCACAAAGAGCACAGGGTAATGTAAAATTTGATCCCTTATGTTTGTTTATGTAGGCTGTTCTTGTTGGATCTCATTTTGTTCATGTTCTGAATTGTAGGATCATAAGATATCGAGACATGAGCTGATCAAGCGAGTGAGGCAGATAGCGGGGGACAAGCTGTTGATACATGTAATCAAATCATTCAGGGCGCAGGTATTCAATTCCTTCCTTTTCCGTTGTATCTTTGCTTTGGAATTTGCTGATATGCCAATGGAATATGAAAAGAAGGGCAAACTAGTTGTTGATTTTGATATCATAATAGCAAAAGGCTAGGCTATAACTTTTGCATGCTTACCTGCTAAGCTATGTAGAATCTCTACTTTTGCTTGTAGAAAGGCTTCATCAATCACTTCTTATTGGCATATAGATGTTGAGGATTATCGGGAGAGTAGTCCCACATCGGCTAATTAAGGGGTTGATCATGAGTTTATAAGTAAGGAATACTAGGCCTTTTGAGCAAACCAAAAGCAAAACCATGAGAACCTATGCTCAAAGTGGATAATATCATACTATTGTGGGGAGTCGTGATTCCTACCAATGGATTGGTCGTTCCTTACTTTTTAGACATTGAAGTTCTTTCTCGCTAGTTCTTCCTTTCGTAACTGCGAATTCTCGATGTGGGTCTAGAAAAGAAACGAATCCCATATGGGGAAGTTATTTGTGGATTCCATGGACCATGAAAAAGGGCTTGACCATTTTTGTTCGTGCAGCAAAGTATAAATGGAGGAAGAAATGGACAGAGAGCAGCAGGGAGTGTAGATTCACCAATCTTGTTGGAGTAGTTGGATTTGAAACTTGTTGGAGTGTCTGTTCTGTTACAATGAAGAGATGGGAGCACGAGCGAAGAAGAAGAAGACGACGACAACGACGGGAATTCGAGGAGGAACATGAGTTATAAAGCGAAATGTATTAATGTTGTATCTTGGACACCATACTGTACAGAAAAAGCTTTTGTTTACAAATGGAAGCATTATCAGCAAAATCTTATCATTGTTACTTTAGAAACTAAGTAAACGTGCTTGTGCTTGATGACGATGACCTTGGAGATGAATATGGTCTTTATGGAGGGGATAAGGGCTCCTCAGCCTTTGCACTTAAACTTGGACCTCTGCCTAAAATGATGCTTGTTCTTATTATATGATACAGAGTTGTTGTAGCTTATGACTAATAAATTTATGAAATGTGATTGCAAACCGACCTATAATCTATCTATCAGTCGTATTCTCTAGTGAAAAACAATAGCTTCGTTTGCTACACGGCTCGAGGTCTTGCCTTTCTTTTATATAGCTTGCTCAAGAATTTGATGGGTTTTATGGTGATCAATATAGATGTAATTAAAAGGGAAGGAAGAGCGGAGGTGTGAGATCTCACTTATTTACTAGTGGTGGGCTTGACAGAAGGTCGGAAGGTTCGTGCTTGAGCTCATATGGAAGGTTGGTGGTGGGCTCTTACAAAAAGTCGGTATAACGGGTAGTAATTCTTCGTACGAAAGAGCGTATAATCCAGTAGAGGAAATGATGAAGGCCAATGGAACACATGCCATTGTCTCATTTTCAATGCCCTGTCCTATGCTTGTCTTCCATTTGTTTCCCAAACCCCACAATCTCCACTTCCCCTTGGATTTCCACTCTCATTTTTTTCTCATTTATTATTTTCCATATTTTACTCCATAAAAATATTATTCTCTATATTATATATATATATATATATATATATATAGAAAACTCGTAATGATTATACTATTTGAACGTTGAGGATTTGACTATTCAATTTTAAAATTTAAAGATTAAATTATAATTTATTGTTTATTGTGGGTCGTGAAAAAGAAAAATAAAGATCCAAATAGGATAAATGCAATACTAAAGTGTGTGGCCCAAAACCCCTTTTTTTTTCTTCTAAAAAGAATTATAGGCCATTGACTTTCTCTTCAAAAACCACCAAATTTCATTTTTTTTTTATTAGTTGACTTTAAAAATGTCAATATATCCAAACAAATTGTCAATGAATTATTCCATTTTTCTCTTTTATAATTCATAGCATTCAATTTGTAAGCGCTGTTTTTGTTTGGGAAAAATATTGAAATTATTATATGTTTGACAACTTTATTGATTCTTTAATCCAATTTATTTGTAAATCTTGTAATATTTACAAATTTTCAAAAATCATTTTCCCACGAACAATACCCACTTTTAATAATCCTCAGTAATTAATCCATATATAATTATTAAGACTTTTTGGACAAAAAGATCATGGATTCGAATTTTCTACTTAATAAAAAAAAAGATGATTAATAGAAGTGTTCGAAAAAAAAAAAGGATGATTCGAACTTGGACAAAAACCTTGATAGTTGGATTCAATAAATAAAAATTTATAAATTTGATTAGTTGATGAATTTTCCTTAAAACTCTAATTCATCTTAATTTTAAAATAGATAATTTTATTGCAAAATTTAATTAAATATATGAAAATAAATAAATAAATCTTTCACAAATTAACATTTTATTTTTATTAAAAATAAAATAAAAAATGTGAACAAATCCAACCTTAATTTTTTTGTTGGGTTAAATTTGATTTAATTTTTATTTATGTTAAAAAAAATTATAACTCAAACAATTGAATCCAATCCAATCATACACCATAAATTAAATAATAAGTATTTTTTATTTTATTTATTTTTGGTGCACCTACTTAATAAGTTATGTGACAAAATCTTTCAATTAATTAATCAATATACAAAACCTTATGTTAATATCATTCGTGCCCAAGACTCTTTTTATATATATATATATATATATATATATATATATAAATAAAGAACTCATAAATCTTAATTAACCTTAGATTTAAAAGTAATATTTGTAATTATAAATTTTGGGAAGATTTCAAATAGAAAAGACTTCAACGGTTGAGTTTGATGACTCATGAAGTTTTTTAGATTCAATTTAATTGTACAGTCCGAAAATTTTCAACCCACACAATTCTTATTAAAAAGAATACACCAAACCATACATTTTTTCAGTTAGGTCAGTTGTGATTGTTCGAGATATTTATTCAAACTTTTATTTTTAATAAAAATAAACGAGTAGTTTGTAAGACATATATTTATTCATTTTCAAACATTTTATTAAAATTTGTAATTCAATTTTAATATAGTTGGAAAGATAGTTAAAATATTATTTTTAAGAATAGTTGGAAAATAAATAATAAAAGAAATTATGAAATTAAAAAAAAAAACTCTAAAATTAACAATAAATTCATAAATTAATTTAATTCATAAAGTTTTCATTTATTTGAATCAAACTCAAATCAGATAAGTTTGGTTGGGTTGAACCAACTTTTTAGACTCGTAAATTTGATATTTCTTTATTTATTATTATTAATATTATTATTTCACAGACATGTTAGGTAATTAATTTACTCTGTTAGGTAATTAATTTACTCTATTGTAATTATTATCGATCATAAAATAAAAAAAGAAATGATGAATTATGAGTAGGAAGGCGAATTAAGTTTGCTTGCAAAATAATGACAAATATATATATATATATATATTAATTGTAGTAATAATGATTTATTATAATACCATTGCAAAAACTTGTGAATAAAGATTTCATCAATTTTTTTTTTTTATTCGGATTAGATTCATAAAGTGACTATGAAGAGCGTGACAGCAACTCAACCTCGAGATAATTTTCTTTAATTATTTATAAAGTTGATTAATTAATTAATTAATTAAAATAATAATAATAAAATAGAGAATAAGAAGGTTTGGGCGTGATATATTCTTATATTCTATTAAAGCCACCGACATTGATCCTTATATTTTTTCAACTGATTAATGATTTTTTTAAGGAAAAAAAAGCATATCCTAAATTCAATTTTATTAAATTTTATTTAATTATCCTATGTTCATTAATTTTAATAAAGTTAAGCTGTCACATAATTAAATTAAATAACCACCTAATTAGTGTACAGAAATTAACAAATTATAAGAATTAAATTAAAAGAGTAATTTAACCAAAATTTATTTTTTGGAAATGGTAAGGTTTATTTCTTCTGGATCACATTATTATAAAGCGAAAGAAGAGGAGAAAGAAATAAATAAATAACTTTATTGTTCGTTTTTGCCCTTTTACTTTTATGAGAATAATGAGAGGGAAATAAATTGTCAAGTCATTTTCGGGAAACGACGTCGTAGTCGAGCTGATGAGCCAAAGGGACGTGATACGGTTACGTATATACACTTTGACGCTTAAAACTTTACACATGTCAACTAGAGAATGGAGGACAGTGATATTATTACCTCACCTACCAAGTTACTTTAGCCCAACTTGATGTCTTTCTGGCGGCACACGAGCTCTCCTTAGTCTTGTTTTCCAATTTCAATGACCCATAAGGTTCCCTTGATATTGAAATTTCGCTCGTATTTTAGTGTTTTCTCCCGTATGAACCAAAAGGGCAAAATTGGAATTTCACATTAGAATTCTAGTAGGTCCATATAAATTTTAAAATATTCGATAAATCAAAGAACTTACCGGACACAAAATTGAAAACATAATACTTATTGAACACGAACTATAAAGTTTAAGAAGTGAACAAAAGTACCCGTGCTTTACGTTTTGTTCTCGAATCACTTATATGGACAAGAACGGATTGAAACATTAGCATGGGTTCACAAATCCACACCTTTGGTTAATTCCGCTTGATGGAGAGACAATCTAGTGGTATTTTTCATCGTGTATATGACTCTCTTCTTTTTTATTTATGACATCGACACTTCTTCTCAGATCTGACCATTGTTGTTTTTGTGTTTCTTTNATGTAGACCAAATTACGAGATGCACATTGTTGAAAGAGAGATGAGAGTTACAAAGAAAACCTCGAGCTCACATTGATCATGAGTTAAGAATGATAATTGAATTCTCTAAAATTGAATTTACTGTTGCTCCTCAGTAACTTAGTGGTAGAGCGGCCCGTTATTAACTATACAAAAATTTCAAATTAAATAATCTAATAGATATATATATTTTTTAAATTTATGCCCTTTTATGGAAAAATAATTAAGTGATAACATTGTTAACCTATTTTTCTTAAAAAAAAAAAAAAAAAAAAATTGGTGAAAGTTATTTTCTTTATAATCATTTACGAAATATAGAAATATGGTAACTTACCAAATAATATGGAAATAACAAAAGAATAATAAATGAATACAATATATTTGTCTTTAATAAGGTGTAATGTAAGCAAATATCTAACGAGAACCCTACGAACACAAATGAACTCTATCAATCCGCCACGTGTATTGATGACACGTTTGACGTGTATCCGAGGTCAAGAATTTAGAAGCCCTC
This sequence comes from Cucurbita pepo subsp. pepo, assembly GCF_002806865.2. NCBI lineage: Eukaryota > Viridiplantae > Streptophyta > Magnoliopsida > Cucurbitales > Cucurbitaceae > Cucurbita > Cucurbita pepo. Next base: position 1,354,807 of record NC_036657.1, on the reverse strand, counting down.
ATTATGCATTTTAGATGATACAATATTAATTTTATTAATTTGAGAAAAATATTAATTATTATTATTTATTTATTTATAAAAGAGGTGGAAATTGTGGAACGCTCCGTTTTAGTGGCGCGTATTTGTCGGAAGAAAACTGAAAAAGTGAAAAATATTATTGGGAAAATAAAATTCCCAAAGGACCGCTCATTATATCATTCTCGACTATCTGCAGCCATTACATTTTGGTCATTTCCTTTTTCTCTCTCGTTTCTTCTTTCTTCTATCTTCTTCTTCTTCTTCTTCTTCTCTGTCAAAAGAATGGAAGTTACGGTTGCAGACAATTAGTGGAAATTCAAGAATCTCAGCGACTTCAATGATGCAAGGCGGTGAAGGTTCCTTGCTTCTTTCCCTCTCTCCTAGCTTCAGCAGCTACTCTTCCGGAAGATTTGCAGAAATCGCCGCCCGTGTTGTTGAGGAATTCCGGAAAGAATCTGATTCTGATACCGATATTTTCGACTGGAAAAATGACGCCGCGTCTTCCTTCCAACACGGAACTGAACCGGAAGAATTCAATCTAGCACCTATACACGACGGTAATGGTGGAACGGAGTCTGTTGTAGATGAAATCGGAGACGATGAGTTCGAATTTTCTGTCGCTCCTACGGAGCCACAGGCGGTAACGATCTCGGCCGAGGATATCTTCTACAACGGTCAGATTAGACCGATTTATCCGGTTATCAACACGAATCTCCTGTTGAGCAGTTCGATTATAGACAAGAATCGCAACGTTGACGGCGAGGACGACGACGGAAATTTGAAAAAACCGAAGCCGAAGAGAGTTCATCGTCCATCGCTGGGAAAACTGATGAGCGAAGAGCGCGAGACGAATTCGTGCTCGTCGTCTGAGGCCGACGAGCTTGACGGAGTCCTTCCTGGAACGTTCTGCGTCTGGTCGCCGAAAGAATCGCTCGAAAGATGCAAAAAGAGCAATTCTATGGGCTCGTCGAAGAGATGGAAACTCCGAGACCTTCTATACAGAAGCAACAGTGACGGAAAGGACACCTTCGTGTTTTTAACACCAAGCAAGAGAGTTGAGAAAATCGCCGAGGTCTCAAAGGAAAAGATAGACGAAAAGACCGCCGGAAAAGTAAAATCTAGCAGAGTCGCAGCCGCGGCGGCGGCGGCAACGGCTGCCAATGTCACTCCTGCGGCCTCTGACGAAGGACAACACGTAAAGAATCAGTCGAAGGACGCGGATAGGAAGAGACAATCGATTGCGTACGGACAAGAAACGGCGGATTTATTGAAGAATGTCAATGGTATGACCAAAAACTCACATCAATTCTGAACAATATTAGGGTTTGAAATAAGATTTGATTTGGGGGAAGAAGAGATTAAATCATAATCTGGAAAAAGAAATTAATTAACAAGTATTTAGGGTGTCGGTGTGCGAAAAATGATCCTTAATTTGGAATAATTAATTTGTTAAACAATCTTTACCAAGTAGAAATAGGCAAAATCTTATGTGTGATTGGTTGTATTGAGTTATAATGTTGTACATTTATTTTCATAATTTTCAATACATATATATATCTCTGAATATGAACTATTTAATTTTGACCTTTGTTCTTGATTCAAACGCTTGAAGAAATGTGACAAAATATTGTGTAGATTAATTGAAAATTACTGAAGATTGGTTTGTAGGATCTGAGTATTGATGAGTAGAGAGAGAGGCAAAATTGGTGCATCACATGAAAGCGCAGAGAAAATGAGATGTAGGCCCCATAATTTCATTGGCAACTTTTTATTATTATTATTTATTATTGTTATTATATCTGAAAGCATTTCCTTCAACTTTACAATTTGTCCCCTTTTTTTTAATTTCTTGGTTTCTTTTGATTCCTTATCTTCTTTCTTGGTTAACCAAACATCCACCCACCTTGGGGGGGTCGTTTGTATTGCTTTATTACAAGCATAATCTTCCTTCTGTCTTTCTTTCTTTTTAATTATGTTTTCTCCCTCTACAAACTTCATTTTTAAGTTTAATGTTTAGATTCTTAGTGAAAATGCTTCTATGAATTGTAATCGCCAAGTTATTTAGTAAAGCACTATAATCGGTCACTGTTAGTGGTTGTCGGCGGTGAATGATGATGGTTGTTTGTTGGTAGCAAATGGTAGTGGTTGCTACCGATGGTCATCAAGGATGCTATTTGTCCATAGTAGTGACTCTAGTATGAGAATATTTTGATCGTGTTTATATATCACGGGACATATTTTCTAAATTTTGAATTTAAGTGTTTTACTCAAAATAACTTATTTCTTGAACCCATTCTTGAGCCGATTTTCAACCATTACAAATTTTATGAAAAACGTTCTCGTACTAAGTAAGAAATTTAGGGTTAATATTGAGTATATTAAAGAGGTTTATTTGTTGGTTTATTGAGTTTAAAATTGAAAATATTGGACTTTCTTTGTACCGTAAGAGTTNGGGTCCAGCGTTCTCACCGACATGCCGTTTGATATCTGGCTATGATACCATTTGTAACAGCTCAAGCCCACCGTTAGTAGATATTATCTACTTTAGCTCGTTACGTATCGCTGTCAGCCTCACGGTTTAAAAATGTGTATGTTAGGGAGAGGTTTCCACACCGTTATAAGTAATGTTTCAGTCCCTACTTCAACCGACGTGGGATTTCACAGTTTCAGTCTACTAGACAACAGCTGCTGCTTCGNATGTATACTTTATTCGAGGGCTTCAGAGAAAGAAGTCGAGCCTCGATTAACTGTAAATTAAAAAAGAAAAAGAAAGACAATCACAATTATGTTCTTATCGCCAAGATTAGGAGCGGTAATCACAATCATTAATAAAGACAAACACAATAATCCAACAGCAAAAGCGAATCCCGACTTTGGAAAATGGGACGTTAAAGAAGACGAGAGGACTCCCTTGAAAATTACAGAACGGTGAGCTTTGCAATTGCTAGCAGCCAGAAAAGGGAGTCCAATCAAACAATGGCTGCCGCCGGCTGCCAAAGTTGTGGGCGCCGCCGTCTTCCGCCACAATAAACAGCCAAGTGTATGCTCCAATATCTGTACTAAAAGTTAAAGTTTTTTCTGTCCGATTCTGTCCTTTGGGTATTCCAGATCTTCTAAAATAAATATCCAAACCCACCCATGTGCAGAAGCAAGCACTTTCCCCACTCCAGCCTCACCTGGCCAACAAGGGGAAAAAATAAACACATAATTTGACTTATTTAGAATAAGACTAAGACGACCCCTGTATATTTAAGATGTCAAGTATCCATGTGAGAAAAATGTAGCTGTCCCACGTTGTTTGGAATGCATATTAACAAACATGTCAATTCACATACAGACACCCATTACCTAAAAATATATGAGCAGCTCTTACAGAGTGTTCTGTGAATAGACACTCTGTTACTTACAACGCTGTAGAAGTATACTTACAGTATTTGGGCTTGGTCAATGTTTCTGTAACAGCTCGAGGCCACAACTAGCAGATATTGTCTGTTTTGACTCGTTACGTATTGCTGTCAGTCTCACAGTTTTAAAACGTGTCTATCAAGAAGAGATTTTCACACTCTTAAAAAGAATACTTTGTTCTACTCTCCAACCAACGTGGGATCTCACAATCCACCTCCCTTGGGGTCCAGCGTTCTCACCGACATGCCGTTTGATATCTGGCTATGATACCATTTGTAACAGCTCAAGCCCACCGTTAGTAGATATTATCTACTTTAGCTCGTTACGTATCGCTGTCAGCCTCACGGTTTAAAAATGTGTATGTTAGGGAGAGGTTTCCACACCGTTATAAGTAATGTTTCAGTCCCTACTTCAACCGACGTGGGATTTCACAGTTTCAGTCTACTAGACAACAGCTGCTGCTTCGAGTACTGAGAGCAGTGGTAGCCGAGGAGGAACCCATGGCCCCTAATTGCCTGGTTATATATTTTGATATATTGCTGCCCCAGGATAGGCCATCAATTCAGGAGATGGATATGCAAGTTGCCAAAGGACATACTTGTATTCTTCTAGGGGTGGAGGGATTCCTTTGATATCCTGCTGATTTGAGTTGGACAATGATCCATTGATATCCTGCATGAGAACTACTATTTGAAGGTATCTCTCCTCTGCCCGTACTCAAATTCAGAAATCTAAGGTTTTCAGATCGGCACACACAAAACCATCAAAAGACTGCCATAGAAAGCACACGAACAAATATAAGCAGCTTACAGTTGAGAGGCGTTATCTACTTACAGAAATATGATTTTCTTTTGGAAGGTCAGTTACCTCCTCTATGAACGCAGAAGGATGAGGCACAGCAGAGGATTTCACTGCACACATAAATATTGCTCTATGACATGAAGTTCAATGAAAATAAAAGAGAATCCCTAGAATCTCCAACTTCAACAGGAATTTATACTGGACAGGTGCCTTAATTATTAAAGCCACTCCAGCACCTGAAATCGACGGCAGTTCTAAGGCGCAGTGGGAGCAGAAGCTGAAGGCTGTAAAGTTTGAGTTGAAGCTTCTTAAATCGCAAGCCATGATACACGAAGATTTGGATGAAACAATCAAGCATATATGAAATGATAGAATAAACCCTAATCGCTTAATCTATCTCTTCCTTCGTAAGGCCATTTTGCTCAACAAGAGATTTCTAAGATTGGCAGGAGAGTCGCTGCCATTGCCATAAAATTCCTCCACTAATCACAAAGAACAGTAGAAACTAGATGCTTCAATAGACAATCACAACACCAAGAAAGAAAAAGAAAATCAATCTTATAAAAATGCAAGAGATCTTCCGACCTGAATTCCGCACATTCTCGGCCGCCATCGGAAGAGCTCCACCTTCCGATAATCACAGACGCAGATCGCAGAACCGACGGAATTAAGGATTCAAGCAAATGAACAGAGATAAGAATTTCGAATACCGCAAATCCCTCGCTAAATCACTTCCGGTGTTCCCAGCCAACTCTTCATGGGCCCATCACCACGATATTGGGCCGAGCTTCATTAATTTCAAGGCCCATTAAAAAATGTAAAAAAAAACATGACAGCTGTGGGATTTGAACCCACGCCCTTTCGGACCAGAGCCTAAATCTGGCGCCTTAGACCACTCGGCCAAACTGTCAATGTGTTAACGGTTTTCTTTTTAAATTTAATAAACCATAAAATACAAAACAATTTTTTTTAAAATACAAAAATCCATAAAACTTTGATTTAATTAAAACCCTAACAATTTCATGCAAGACAAGGAGCTGTACTTGACAATCATACAAGATTCAAGATGATGAATTCCTAGGCTTCCACGAAGCACACAATTGTTCTGTAATACACTTTGGTAAGCATTGTAATGGAGTATTTCTAGATGAAGGGAGGTAATGACAGAAAAACTCTCGATCTTCATTGTAAGACTCCATATAAGCTTCCAAAATCGAAACAATCTCGTCGAAATGCGGTCGCTTGTTGGGATTTTTCGACCAGCATCTCTTGATCAGATGGCGAAACGCTTCCGGGCAAGCTGAAGGCAGAGGTGGTCTTGCATTCTGTAGAGCACAGACATGATCCAAATCAGTTACACGACGAACACACGAACAAAATAGATATCAACACGAACGAAATAGGTATCAACCGAGCTAAAACTAGAGAAGTGATTGTTACCTTCTGGCAGACTGCAAATGCTGCCTGTTCAGGAGTCATGTTATCAAATGGTGTCAATGCAGTTAAGAGCTCCCACAAGACAATGCCAAAGCTATAAACATCAACTTTCTTAGTATGGTGTTTTTCTTTGATCATTTCCGGTGCCATCCATCGATATGTTCCGGTGAATCCCTTTGCGCTTCCGCATTGAGATTCCAAGCATGAGATACCGAAATCGGCTACCTTAATGCACATATCTTCACCAAGTAAAAGGTTTTCTGATTTGAGATCTCTGTGGAGTATTCCCTGAGAATGAAGATACTGCATCCCGCGCGAGATCTCGAGTGCTAGTTTCAGAACCAAGTTCAGCGGAACCGAATGTGGCTCCTGTTGATGCAGATACTTTCTTAACGAGCCCCCCGCCATATACTCCGTGATTATGCAAAAAACTGGAGGTTTCTTGCAAGCTGCAATGAACTGTTTCGAGTAAAGAAATCTCATCAAGTGTTCTTTGTAATATGCAGGTCACAAACAGCACAAGAACATCAATCTTATTCAATCAAGAATCAAAATTACATAAAGTCCTAAGAAATGAACATAAACAGAAGCCATTTTTCTCTGATCTTCCAGTGATGAGATGCTAAAAGCTAAGGCATTGCATCAAGTTTATAGAACAAATGAAGTTATCAGAACCCAAATTCAGTGCATCAGACAACAACAAAAAAAAAAAAAAACACAGACCCACAAGAAATGGGTATCAAGTAATGAAACATACAGTGATGATATTGGGATGTCTCAATCGAAATAGCAATGCCACCTCTGAAATGAACTGATTTTCAAGAAAGTTAGCCAAGTGTTCATCCTCCTCAGGCTGGCTTATCAGCTTAATTGCAACATCCCTTTGCTTATAAACGCCTCTGTAAATCCTGCTGTGTCTTCCAGTAGCAAGTTTGAAGCCAATGAACAACTGAGACATGTCTGCACTCCATTCCTCTTCTCCCTCTCCCTTTATCTCTGCTCCTGAAGACACCAAGTACTTAGACCACGACACAGCCCGCTCGTACTCTCCAAGGGAAAGCCTCCTCCCAGGCTTCCCATTGATGGAAATTGGCTTGAACCAGCTCAAATTCCTCATGGGGTGTCCCCAAATTTCATCAATATCCTCAATCTCATCAATGTACACTCTAAATCGAGTCGAAATTTGTGTAAATCAATGGATCTATAGCTGAAAAAAGACAGAAACTAACTACATTTTCCCTTTCCAATGCTCATGCAAGAAAGAAACAAGACAAAGAAAGTCATCCCAGCAAAACAAAAAGAAAACTCCCTTCAAACTCACACATCAGATACAGACAGAGCCAGATTTCGTTGAAATTAGACACACCCATATACATATAATCATCTAAATCTACAACACAGCTGAAGAAAACAACAAAAGGGTCATTTCTTTCAAACTCAAGAACACCAAATTGGGAGGTGAAACAGAGAGAAATGGAAAAAAGAAGAAGATGGGAAGTTTAGAGGTAAAGGGGAAGGGAAAAAAAAAAAAAAAAAAAAAAAAGGGTCGGTTGAGATGTAGTTGTTGTTTCTGGTGGTGCAGTGAAAGCATATGAGGAAGAGCTGGCGGGTTTCTCTCTGTCTGTCTGTATGTCTTGTCTCTGTGTTGTGGCAAAGCCAAAGCTAATACCAATGGCCTTTGGGTTATGCCCCTTTACATTCATAACGTGTAAAGATCCTCATCTTAGGGGACACCCCGGGTCCTCTTTGATTATGAACCCAACCCTTTTCATCTTCCCCCTTTTCACCCCTTACCTTCTTCTTTTTTTCCATTTTGCCCCTCCCCCTCTCCCCATAAGCACAAAAAACCATGGGAAGAACAGAAAATGGGAGACGGGGGTAAAATGGGTAAAAGGGGGTAAAAAAAAGAGAAAGGGTTAGGTAAAGGAACAGAACCAGAAGAAGACGACGACGACGACGAAGAAGAAGAAGAAGACGAGGGCGGGTAAGGGTTTGGGTGTGGAGCCCACATCACAGGGAAGGATCCGTGGGCTTGTCGGACAAAGCCGTATGGTCCTCTTCCGTATACGGCCTTTCTCTCTCCTCCCTTCGCACGTGTTTCTCTCTCTAGATTTACAACCTATTTACCATAATCGATACGTGTTATTATCCCCCATCATTATTTTATTATTATTTATTTGTTTGTTTATTAATAAATAATATAAATTACTTCACTTTTTTTTTAATATTATCTTTTTTAATATAAATAGTTCCACTTGACAGTCATACAAAATATTATTACAAACAAAAAGGAGTATAATTTTTATAAAATTATTAACTATTAAAAACATAGATTCTGTTAAGATTCTAATTTAGATTCTTATCTCAATTATTTTTTTACTCTCAGTATTATCCATAATTTATTAAAAATAAATTTTTTAAAAAAATATTTCAATTTGAGTTAAAAGCTTTTATTTAAAAAATATAATATTTCAAATTAAATTGAGTTATAATAAATTAAAAAAAAGTTAAAATTGGACCTATAAAAAGTGGGCCCCACGCTTCCCGTAGAAAGAAAGGACGGGGTTTTGTTTTCGGACTGTTCCAAAATAGTTGCCCGTACATTATAGTGGAATCTTTTTTCCTTTGTCCTCTCATTTTAATTTTATTTAATTAATTAAAAGTTTAATAAATTTCTATATTTTAAAATACAAGAAATTTTAATTTTTTTAAAAAACCTCTATTATTAATTATTGAAATATTAAAAAAAATTAATTAAAAAAGGGAAGTTCAAAGCTTTAGTGTACATAAACATTAATTAATATTATATTCCAAAACTATATTAATTAAAATAATTTATAAATCAAATTAATTTAATATTTTTTGAATAATAGAGATATTGAGTTGTAATTAATATTGGAAAGAGAAAAATAATTGATTTTTTATTTTATTTTATGGATATGATGAGTCCTTTATTGTTAAGAGTATTTAATTAATACATATAAAATCAAGGATTAGATTGACATCCCAAAGTTGACAGCATAATAAAATAATGCTTTTAAAAAAGGTTTAGGATCTCAATAATTTTAAGGTTCAATCATTATCTCTATAAATAAATAATTATTTATTTATTTAACTCCCACCCTACATTATCAAAATAATTTGATTTGTATTAACCAACAAACCAATCTTCATCCCTTTATTTAATTAGAACCATATGATAAAATAAATACAATATGATGTTTAATAAGATTATGCACATGCATGAGATTAAATCATATAATTATTTAATGAGATTTTGAGAATAAAATATTTTATTTTAACCTATGCTTAGAAATATTATATCATAATTTTTAATAAGCTTTAATGTTTATGATTAATGTCACATATTTTTCACATTGAAAGAAGAATATATATATAGGATCCAGGAGGCATGAACATGGGCTAATGGAGGAAGCCCACGTGGACTCTTGTTTCCTCCATGGCCTGGTTTTTAGGTGTAGATGTCAGTGAATTTGGTTTATCAGTGGTGAATGAGGGGAGAAAGTTTTAAGGGGCTGAGCAATTCTGGTTAAGATGGTTCAAAATGGGTGAGCTTCCGTTCTCCATGGCATCTAAGGTCGTGTCGGTATAGAGGCCTGCTGTGTTTTCGGTCTGAGATGCGCGGTGGCTCGGAGTTGATCTCGACAGACTTGAAGGTTGGCTTGTTACGAAAGCAATGGCAGATGTTTGTTCTGTGTCTGAATGTAGGTTTGAAAGAGCGCTGAGGTCGAGATTTGGGAAGACGGAGGAGCGACATCGAGGACATTTAACGTTCAGACGAAGCCACTCGTCGATACATTCGACGTGGAAATTGTGAGCACATGGCATACCACGAACCTGCATAAAGGAGAAAATGAATGTGAAGAGGGTATGGAAACATTTTAAGATGAATGATGAAATATGAAGCAAAGAGTTTACCTCATTCCCTACATGGAACTCTTCAAGGCAAATGGGGCATTCACTGCAATCTGTTGGGACAGCCTTTAGCCTGAACTTTGGAAGGTCCTGGATGAGAGCTTCCACAGCTTCCCTCTGCACAAAAATAGCCCGTTTCTAAGAATGAGTGCCAACGAGAACACTGGGTCCTAAATGGGGTGGATTGTGAGATCCTACATCGAATGGGGAGGAAAACGAAGCATTCTTTATAAGGGTGTGGAAACCTCTCCCTAGTAGAGGTGGCCTAAAAAACTTAGGGGAAGCCTGACAGAGAAAGCCCAAATAGGACAATATCTGCTACTTGTGGGTTTGAGTCGTTACAAATGGTATCAAAGCTAGACACCGGACAATGTACCAGCGAGGAGACTGAGCCTTGAAAGGGGGTGGATACGAGGCGGTGTGCCAGAAGGACGTTAGGTCCCAAAGGGGGTGGACTATGAGATCCCACATCGGTTGTGGAGGAGAACGAAACATTCTTTATAAGGGTGTGGAAACCTCTCCCTAACAAACACGTTTTAAAGACCTTGAGGAAAGCTCGAAAGAGAAAACAAAAAGGACAATATATGTTAGCAGTGAGCTTGGGTTGTTACAATAAGAGCACAGATTTCCTCCCACGTTACTCGTGCATGATCCCCTTAACATACTATTCACAAGATAACGATTATAAACACCGATAGACAAGTGGCACAACTCGAATACACGTTATTACAACAGATCCATAGCCAAGGGCAGAAAGTTTCTATACACATCGATTTAAGCTTCAGACGTTTACCTGAGCCGAGGTTAAGAACAACCCGGGATGGTACCCAGTAGCATCTTGGCCAATGCCTCGTGTTTCCAATCCTGCAGCTTCAAATGCCCAATCAGGAACTCTAATCATATCAACCAGTACCTAGTATGCAGAACAATGCTAATCAATCCAACGTTTGATGATCCTAAACAGATACTCAAGAGTAGAAGTGTTATAATAACAAACAGTTCCAAGCTTACCCCATATTCCGACACCGGTATGCCTTGTTGGGCACGGAACAAGTGAGCTTGTCGACGCGCTAACCACTGCATAAAACGGTTTAAGAAGCGACAAGAAAACCGGTTAGTATCAAATAAAAGAACGGAGAAGTAGACAGAAACTGATAGACCTTTCCAATTGACAAGCAGGCAACGCAAAGGAGGGCACAGTAGCTGAAAAGCAACCAAATGAGGAAGCCCCATTTCTGTCCTTCTTCAGGCAGCTGCACGCATGAACAACACGAACTAAATAATCAAAGCTTGTAAAGACATGATTTTAGCCAATGTTAAGGAACAATATAGCTTACACAATCTTTAGCATCTCTAAACCACAGAGTCCCAATTACAGTCCACGCACATAGAAAGGGGTACAGCAATAGAGATAGAATAGAAAGAACCACAACTCGTCCACAGAATCGAGCATATCGCTGCTGCCATCCGAAATCTCTAACGAAATTTAAATTCAACAGTAAGAACAAGACACCCCTTATGAATCTGAGGAACTTAGGAGCTTCCCCAGAAGTAGTGAGTATAAGAAGAGAAGGTCTTACAATCCCATTCCAGCTGAAAGTGCATTATCTATGAACAGCAGAAGGCGAAAAGCAAACACAGAGGTATAATCAACCTGAATGAAGAAAGTGTTGTGTTATGCATAGCCACCAGAAGCAAGCAAGAAATCATGAATATATATGTGTTAAGACACATACCACAATCCATATGTGCAAAGGATATCTACAGGTATTGTACCTTCTCCAATTGATACTCACAATGATTCTAATAAGCAAAAGAGTTAAAGGAAAACAAGACATAAAATGGGTCTATTGCTGGTGTGTAATCATTTGAGTAAACAAGATTGTCACAATCGCACTCTTGCAATGTCATGATCTGATAGAGAATGACAAAGGATACATACTAGTAGCAAGCATTGACAAGAAGAACCCATCGTACCTGAAAAATCCGGAAATACTGAAGCAAGTTAAAAACCATCGATATGGGTAAAGAGGGGAAGAGATTTACCATTTGAAATCGACTCCTCGAATAGCCATGCCCAAGAACTAAACAAGAACACCCAAGAACACTCGGAGGTGGAGCTGCCGACAATGGCTAAAGGGTCGCCATGGGAGGGAAGGAAAAGGATTGAAGAATCACAAGGGAAAGGGAAATCAAAGAAGAAGTTGTGGTTTTGGGCAGAAATTGTTTGTGGGGTTGAATGATTGAAGAACAGAGAGATGGAAAAAGAGAAGGAATGGAAGAAGGGGAAGAAGAAGCATAGAGAGGGATGGCGTTGGGCTATGGGGGAGAGCACGCAGAGCAGTTATCTGATATCTCTGCAGCGTTGCTTGTACAACTGTAAAGCGTAATGACTGCCATTTCAGAGCATAATTGTAACCACAACCCTGCAAATTCAAATCTCTACCCATTAAAGTAAGTATGCAACTTTTCTTCAAAAAGAAAGTAATTTCAAATTAAACAACTTTTCCTCTCACCATTTTTGGTTTTGGTTTGGAAATCTTAGTTAACCCCAAAATTTGAACAAATCTTGTGTTGGGTGTGGGGTCACAAACAACAACTTTTCCTCTCGCCAATGGGATTATGAAAAAATCACAAGAACACTGAAATCTATATCACTTGAACTAATGATATCTTAGGATGAAATTGAACAATGATCCATATGAGTAGTAAGGAAAAGGAAGAGTAAAGATATAAAATGATGCATGCAAACTTAGCTATCAAAATCAGTCAGCAGTGGTCCAGCTTGAGGTGAAGAGGGCAATGAATGCTAGTTATTTAGAGGACAGGTGAGGTGTGAGTGTGAGATATTATAGCACAACCAAAAAATAATTGACAGTGATGCACCAAAGGAATTATTTCTAAGATTTTTAACCTTAATGTCTCAAAATAAGCCTTTTATAACATTTCGTTCGAAGAGTCGTTGAGAAAAAAACACTATCTAATACATTCGATGCACGCTTATAGAAATCTTGCACATTGTTTTTGTTAAAATTAGTGAGAATCAATTTAGGTAAAATTGTATTGGCCCAAGCACACCCCGCTAGTAGACACTTCCCTTTAACAAATATTTCGTTCGTTCTCCCCCCAACCGACGTCCAGTAGCTGACCACCCCTTTTGAGGCTAATCTCCTTGCTGGCATAGGCCTAGTGTCGTAACGGCCCTGATTTTGGAAGAGATGCAACATTTAAGAGCTATTCATAGAAGCGGTATAGCTATTCATAGAAGTGGTATACTCTTAAGTTTCATACGAGATGTAACCCCTATGTCACATTAGGCCCTCGAAGTGTGTAAAAATAAACATGGAAGAGAAATAATATATACAAAGAAAGCTATATCAGTTACAATTAGGAAGGTTTAAACATTTATAAACAGCTGAAGCTGGTTGCTTATAGGAAGGGATACTACTTATATCAACAAAGCGAACCTCCCCGGGTGCAAAGGAAAGATCATGGTGCCTGAATTCAAGAACAAAAGAAGCTTTAACTTGTCAATGATTCAAATAACACAATGACAAGATGATGCTTATGAGAGAAACATTTCAGATGTGCAGCTACCTTCGCAAGTCAAGGCCGATTAAACCAGCTTGAAGAACTGTCAAATTATCAGAATCTGGCGACACAATGATGATAGTATCACCAGAGTATTGCGTTTCGAGAATCGACATCAGTTGCGTTACACGAACGAACACATCGGATACGCTCTCGTTTGGGGTACCATCATCAATTGGAGGAGGTTTGATCCGTGAAGAGATGGTATCTGAAGCATATACCTGTTGTTTTCAAACACAATTCATAAGAACAATCAAACAATTCACTGTCTCTGGACAGAAACTACAAGCAAATCATTACTTTCAAACAATCATACTTCTGAAACAGACTCCAATCTCTTGCCTTCATAAGCTCCAAGCCCACGGGCATCAAGAAAACTATATTCAGGAACTATATAACTGAAACCAACAAAAACATCTGATTCCATGGCGGCAAGAACTTGAACATTCAAGACAAAGATGAATACCTTCGATTCACACCATTAACTGATGCAATAATCTCAGCTGCTTGATAAGCTCTCTGCGTAATAGAGGGCCAAATCCAGCAGCCATTGTCACAAGCCCCCATTTCTTTCAATTTGAAAGCCGCTTTAACAGTTTGCTTCTTCCCTTCCTCAGACAATCCGCTATCAACTGATGTTTTTGCAACTGGGTTTGTGTTAATTATACCAAAGCTATCGAATTCTGACTCTCCGGCCCTCACCAGAAAGTACCTTCTCAAACCCATTAAAACCCTTTTATCGGCCTCCAAATGCGAAATAAAACGAAGAAAAAATCTGGGTTAGTGAAGTTACCGATTGACGAGACGAACAGGGGGCATCTGGAACAGACCACGAGCTTCAGCGACAGGAAGAGCAACAAAATCAGAAGAACAGGGCAGACAGAAATCGATGAAAGAAGGGGTAGAGACAGAGACCAGAGTGGTAATCAGATGGCGGCGGTTGAAAGAAGCTTGAGAGCACGCGACAGGCTTCAAGGGAGGCTGAAGCAAGCGTGGGCAGGTAAGGGCTGCAATCGAAACGGAGGACGATGCGTACATTTTAGCCGGCGGCGACGGCGTGTTGGTCGAAAATCGTCGATGGAGGTTTGTTCATTCTCAGCCTTATCTTTCATTTTCGTTAGATTTTTAGAAATCAGAAGATCAATGGTCAATTCCACCGCATTAGGAACATAAAAATCCTTACAAATTAAATAAATTAACCACAAAAATCCTCCCTTTTTAAGAACTGTCGGCTGCTAAGATATTTTTTCAAATTAACAAATTTATAGTTGAAACATCTGCACTTCGAGTCACACCCGAGTCACTATGAGTTCACTCCCACGACACCCGAGTCACTATGAGTTCACTCCCACGACACCCGAGTCACTATGAGTTCACTCCCACGACACCCGACACCTGACACCCGAGTCACTATGAGAAACTCCCACCCCAACACCCGAGTCACGAGGTCATGTCCTACGTAATATAAATGAAGCTACAACAATGTATCAAATGCAAAAGACCATAGAGCAAAATTGAAGTTGAAGCTGAATTGAATATCCAATAAAGAATATGGGAAAGAATTTGAAGTACACAGCAACAAAAAGAATAAACGCAATGAATTAGATAACACCAAGTTATTTAGCTGAGCCTTCAACCAAGCTCCAGAAAGGAAGTAAGGAGTCTGCAGACGACATGCCCAAAAATCTAACCACCTCCGAAACTACACATCTAGTCATTCAAATCTCTGACCTCTTCGACCTCCAAAACTACACATCTGACATTTGAACCTCCGCCCTCCTCGTGCTCGACGTGTCATCATTGTCCCAATTTGTTGTTCTGTAATAAGTTGCATACAGAATCAACTGGATCAACCCAGAGAGAGCTCCCAAACTGTTTGGAATCTGCAAAAAGAAACAAAAAAGTAAATAATCCCATCGTCTTCATCGATACCATGTCGACAGGTTCGAGGCTTACCAAGACGTTCGGATCGAACTTGAGAAGAGCGTAAATGGCCCATACGATACCATTACAGAAGTTCGCGAGAGAGAGAGTAAACGGCATATACTTAACACTCTTCGTTTTGATCACAAGTCGCTGAAACGAAACACGCAATCAAATCAAACGTATAATTAAGATGTTCGTTGTAATATAATTGTAATATAACGAACGACGGTGAACGGAGAGGTACCATGACGGTCAACGGAGAAGTATACATGCCAATGTTGAAGATAATGCATAAAATACCAACAAAGTAACTTCTACTAATGGTGGTGTGGAAAACGAGAAGCGTAATCAGGACGACAGCGGCGAAGAAGATCGATTCGATTAGAAGAACGATCAACATCTTCCTCTAAAAAATTTCAAGAAAACAAGTTAGTTCGATTTCGAAACAGGGACGAAACGAAAAGAGAAACAATAAGAAATCTGTCTCGACTTACTCTCTTGATCCATGGAGAGTAAATAAAGAAGATGGAAACGTAGGCGAGCTCGATGAAGAAACCGATGCCGTTAATGGTAACAACGAGGATGCTGTCGGGATGAACGAAGGGCATTCCATAGAACACCCACATGGCGCAGTTGAGGATTGTGGCCAAGTAAGGGTCAGGCTTGAAATCCTCCACGGCCTTGCGCTTCACAATCTGAGTGAAGGTGGGGCTGTAGGGTTTTGGTTGATATCAAGATTTAGCAATGAAAAAATGCAACTTTAGAGAAATAAAGAGAGATTAGAAGCTTACATTGGTGACATAAATAACCCAAAAGATATGACATTTCCTGAGAAAATAAATAAATGATAAACAAAGGGATGAAGTTGGTGCTATAATTTGATATGGATGGATGAATTTTGAATAGAGTTGTTACCTATAATGCCAATGACAGTTCTTGCTGCGGCTGTACTCACCATTGTGACGAAAAACAAAGTTTATTATTTATTGTTCTTCTGCTTACCAGTTAGGAGAGTGTTACATAGAACAGTGAAGGAATCACATGAACAAGGGAGGAAAAATGCAACTTTTTTTGTAATTTGATGGATTTTTTTTCTCTTTTATTTGGTGGGTTTTGTTTGAGGTTGCTTGAAAATGATAGTGGTCATGGTAGTTTATATATGAATTGTGTGGGAAGAGGGTGAAAATAAGGCTAAATTTGGGTAGTTGAATTTGAATAGGTTATGAGCTATTCTCAAGTTGTGAGTGATTATGATTGACTCAAGACTAAGTCAGTTTTTGGTATCTTAACTATTTTATTTTATGGATTAGATTGATATTTAGTTTCTAATTTTAGAATTTTTTTTTAAAGAAAATTTTAGTATTTGGATATGATTTAGATTTAAATGATTTAATTAAGGACGTTTTTTAAAATCCACCAATATCAAATAACTTTATAAATTTCTTTTTTATTTTTTTTTTGGAAGAATTTTATCCGATGGTTTAGATTTGAATGTATTTGGATATGGTTAAGATTTAAATGGTTTTTTTTAAAAAAAAATTAGCAACTAATAACTGTACATTCTATTCATAATAGAATGTCAACCATAATATAGCAGATATTATACTATAAGAGATCAGATGTGTAAGATCTCACAATTTAGAACTTACTCTGAGTAGATCAAATGTAAGATCCACAACTAAAAATAGGCTAGTGAGCATCTTAGGCAGCATTAAACCGTCCTATCAACCACAATATACAATACAGATATTATACTCTAAGATTAGATGTGTAAGATCTCACAATTTAGAACGTCCTATCCACCACAATATACCAAATATTATACAGATCATGTGTAAGATCTCACAATTTAGATATTATACTCTAAGAGATCAGATGTGTAAGATCTCGAACTTATTAGTAGACAATTTAGAACTTACTCTTATTAGATCAAATGTAAGATCCCACAATTTATAACTAAAAATAGGCTAGAGAGCATCCTAGCCAGCATTAAACTGTCCTATCAACCACAATATACAGATATTATACTCTAAAGAGATCAGATGTGTAAGATCTCACAATTTGATGTGTAAGATCTCACAATTTAGAACGTCCTATCCACCACAATATACCAGATATTATAAGATCAGATGTGTAAGATCTCACAATTTAGAACTTATTCTGAGTAGACAATTTAGAACTTACTGAGTAGATTATACTCTAAGAGATCAGATAGGTAAGTTCTCACAATTTAGAACTTATTCACAATTTAGAACTTATTGATCAAATGTAAGATCTACAATTTAGAACTAAAAATTACTGATCAAATGTAAGATCCACAATTTAGAACTAAAAAATAGGCTAGAGAGTATCTTAGGCGAGCATTAAACCGTCTATACTATTCCTAACCGCTCAAGTTTACTGCTATAAAAATATTGTCCCCATCTCCCATACCATTTTTAACACTCAAGCTCATTGATAGCAATATTATTTATTTTTAACTAGTTACGTATCGCGGTCGTTAGTCTATTTGTTAGCAGAAGTTTTTCACACATCAATAATGTTTAGTTTCCTGTTCGTCTGTGACCTCACATGTATTGGATGGTTCTTATAAAATAAAAAAAATATACTTATCCTATAAAATGGTTCTTATAAAATAAAAAAAATATACTTATCCTATAAATTCATAATTTCGGATGAATGGAAGACAACATGATGTGTCAGATCATATAACTTGGATTTCATGTATTTCGTGTACATATTATTCACTCCTATGACATGTAAGTAAGGTGGATTTATGTACAGTTATGGAGATTGTGGTGTCGGCGGTTCTGCTGTCGGCGGTGGGGATGGGTGTGTTGGTGGTGATTCATGTGTACTGTGGGAAGGGCTTTGATGGGAGAAGGGGAAGGGGTTTGGATTTGGAGAAGTAATAATGGTAATGATTTAGATTTGGAGAAGCTTCCTTGTTATGACTACAAAAAGGGAAAACATAGTGATTTGGAATGTGTGGTTTGTTTGGAGAGTTTCAAAATGGGGAAAAATTGCAGCCATACCTTCCATGTCCGTTGCATTGATTCTTGGCTTTTGAACACACCCATTTGCCCCATTTGCAGAACTTCCACTGCTCTTCCAAAAATTGCCTTGGTTTCTGCAGACACGAGGTGACATTAATTGAATTTATTGAGACAGAGGGTGGGTGTTCTACAGCTGACGAGTGACAGCCGGTAAGTATTATGCCGCCGGGAGAGGTGGCCGGGAGGAAGTTGAAGTTCAGAGGAAGCGCCGCCGTCTGTAAGTGGCTTGGAAATGGTTACTGTACAGAATTTGGGAAAGAGGAGGGCCTAAGAAGAAGACGAAGTGGGGAAAGATAGAATTGTTTTATGCGACTGAAATCTCGGAAAGGGTCTTCACGAGAATGCATGTGCGGCTCTTATTTCAACCATGGAAATGATACAAACTAATGATAATGTCCATTTATAAATTACCCTTTCAAAAGAGTTTCAAAAGGATTATATATAATCGGAAGGCACGAAACGATTTACATAGGAAAACATGACATGAATTGTGTAGTTGCAAGAGATGAATATAAAAGTTTAAGACTATGAAGGTATGCAAATAAAGACTGAAATTTACACGACTCGGTAAAAATATGAAGGGATATCATTTTTTGTAGTGACTAGTCGGGCAATTTGTCAACATTCCAACAACTGCCAACTCTTTCAAACATTTTTGACATTCCAACAACATTTCGGACATCTATTTGAAAAGACTCCATCGCAATGTTGATAATCTCGATGGATTCATGGTCTGTGACGACGACGACAACAACAACAACGACAAAAGAACACTGTTTTCTTCGGTGCCAAAGGTTTCAACGATTTTCCAATTATCTGATCTGAAAAGGTATCAGTGTTTTAGGCTTCTAAGCATGTTCATAATACCACGATTTACAAGAAGGATAGAAGACGTCGTAATCCCACCTTGGGGTCAAAAGACCTAGTAAACATAAGATCTTGAAAGATAAGAAACATACAGACAACAAAAAAATCTTCTCATTTCTTCTCGGTATTGCTCTCCAATTCTCTCCGAAGCTGCAAGGAGAAGTCGTCATTGACATCATCATCATCCCAGTCGTCTTCCCACTGCTGTGTAATTTCCTTCCCTTCTTCTTTGACTTCCCATTCTGCAGTTCATATGATCATCCATCAAAAATGTCTATCAAACCCATAAAGAACAACTATAGAGATATCATAGAGTGTCATGGCGTTCTCCCATATCTATGATCACTCAGAAACTAACTGCCATAAACAATAAAAAGAAAACATGTGCCCCCCACCATCTCTCTCTAACAAGTTCATCTTCAAGTGGCAAAGACGCTTAGGAAATAATCCATTCATGTTAGCTAACAAGTTCATCTTCAAGTGGCAAAGATGCTCTCTAACAAGTTCATCTTCAAGAGCTCAAGACATAAAAAAAATTCAGATTCTGACAAAAGAGACAAGATATCAGCTAGAGTGTAAACATATCAACAGAAAACCACAGGACTCTAATCTCCTTCCTCAAAGCACTGTTGCATTGCTCATGGGAGGATTCAAATGAAGCAGCAGAGCATGCTTCTTCACTCCCACCTGCAAAAGTGGGAGCCTACTTAACAAAAACTTCTACTTCTTCCCTAGAAGGCAGATCAAGGTCAATGCACATCCACCAATTGATTTTGCCAACCATCCCACCAAGATCATCCCTTCAATTTTCTAATATACAACTAAAACTCCTAGTATTCTTGAGCACACAGTAATAAATAAAAGCTTCTCAATTTGTGTGTATCATACCAAATACCAGAAAAATTTTAATGCAGATAAAGGCTTCCCATGGACTTCCCGAATCCTAACAGTAGAATGTTAACCTCAGACATGGAAGGATATTCCTCTAAAGCCAAAAGGCATGTAACTCTGGCCTTTTTTTCTCTCTTACTAAAAGTTCTTTTTATTGATCATTATTATTAGTGTAATTGTATAGTATTACAACTCCAGCTCATTACGATTCTAATTGTATCAGATGGAAATGATATAAAATAGAGGTTATAGGCGAACAAGAAATATTTAGGGTGTGCTGATCCAAATTAGTGAATGCTATTATTCCTATAGCAGTTATCAGTTATTAGCAAGTCGGTAACAGGACTACGCAAACCCTTATTGCATTCCCATTCTTTTGTCTGGAACATCAAACAAGTAAATGCCCATCGGCCAGCCATAAATAAGGAGAGGATTTCAAGCTGTACCTTCATTAATCTCAAACTCTTCGAACTCATCATCATCTTCAAAGAGGTCAATCTTAACTTCCTCAGTCGCGGTTTTGGTTTCGGTTGCCATCACAAAGTTTGAACTGCCTACGGATGTATTATTCAACAAAAATCAGCAATAATCACATTAATAAGTAAAAAAAAAAAAAAAAAAAAATTCAAACCAGAAGCAAAATTATGCTCCGCATGAGGATTAATTTGATTTACGGCGAGACGGAAATGTAATAAGATGCCTCATTATAAATGAGGAATTTATAATTGAATTTAGAATTAAATAACAAAGTACAATCTAGTGAAACCCTAACTTTTCCAATCTAAGATGCCAATCACACAAGAAACCAATAGTACAAAAAAAAAAAAAAAAAAAAA